>NC_041332.1:36240338-36540338 GCF_004354835.1 Perca flavescens | reverse complement strand
ACTCCCAACTCGTAAAATACGGACGTTTGGGCAGTGGCCCTCAGCGTCAGATACAACCCAAAAAGCACCCTTCAGCGTATGTATGGAACGCACCAGGCAGAGCAGCAGCGCGGCTGCGGTGCTGTAAGATGAGGTAGTCTTAAGAGCAACAACGGAAGCGAGTAGCATGAAAGACCGAAATGCCACGTAGGAAGGTTGGTTGTGGTGGTGGATGGGTCAAACGACACAGGACTTTCACCCAGGAGACCGGGGTTCGTGTCCTGTTCTTGTCCTGCGTATGTCACAGAAACATACATTTTGTAACCCCGCCCACGATCTTTTCCTAAACCTAACTGTCCCATTTCTTGTACCGCATGTCAGTCAGAGCGTCAAAAGTGACATCAAGAGTCATAACACTAAGGGGGAGACTTTTAGCGTGAATAATAAACGCCATAGGACACACTTTTAGCGTGAATAACAAACGCCAAAGGCCGCCAAGATTCCCGACACTAAAGGAGATTTTTAGCATGAATAACAAACACCAAAGGCACATGACCAAGCATCCGTATTTTACGCCATGGAAGAGTGAGAATGTATTGGACTCTGAAACACCTTCTACTAATCTGTCCAGAGTAAACGGCAATGGCTATATAGACCTTTTTCACAGCAGACATTTTGACTTTGCATAGTAGGAAAAGCACAGCTGAAATTGATAACCTTAACGATGGCTCAGTTCCATCAAGTGTCCCAGTAAGATATTTCAGTGAGTCAGCATGCACAGTACCAGGGCCTCTCCTAAGTGGAATGCAGCCATCATTGATGGTTTTGAATACACCTGTGCTTTTCCTACTATGACATGTCAGCATGTCTGCCGTGAAAAAGATCTATTACCTGGACAATCTGCTTTCTCTCTCATACAACCACAGACACACGTACTTGTGGCAATGACAAATCAACCAATTGCCAGTAAGTTCTCTCACAAGATAATGTGAAAATGGGTTTCAATCCACCAACTTGACCTCATTCTGACCCACCACACACACTTGACTCATTAGTAAAATCTTGAATACCTGGTGTTCAACCTAAAAACATAAACCCAGTGGCAGCTGATGCAACCTAAAATACAGTTAATCACTAAAAGACTTAATGTCAAAATGACCCACTTTGTACACAGAACCCACACTCACATTACGGTTTGAATCCAAGAATATGATTAATGAGAAAAAATCACTGCATTTCATGGATTGAACTGATATGCCAAACTCACCCACAACATTATAGAGCTAAATATGACTTTATTGTGCATAGTGTGGAAAAGGAAGCAACGTTAACAGCAGGTGCTCCTGTTGTTTCGTCTACCCGGTGGAGCAAAAAAACAATGGGCTTGTCAGAAATTACCAGCCAGTTAAATCAACGCCGCCTTGACACAGCCTCGACAAACTTTCACGAAGGTAATATTACATTTTCGGTTGGCAAATCTTGCACGGATATTCGACTGGATTGCACCTGACAAGTGCTCCTGACAAGTAAAACAAAAAAAGTAGCTTAAGTCTGAAGGAGGTTTACAGAAAATCCTCTGAACATTACATTTCTCTCATATGCTGCAAATCCTCTACAAAAGGAGCTTGAACAATTTACCAGAGAAGTGTTTGAAAAAAACATGACAAGACACTCAACTAAAGCAAATAGTTTTTTACTTCTAAGAACGTCTACATAAATTAATTGCTAACGCAAAGCTTCTGTTAGTTTTGAATGTTTCTCCTTGTTAACTTCAATATCACGAGTATTTCTATGATTTGATTTGATTTATTAGACAGTAACAGAAATAAATGCATAACAAGATGCCATCCCAGTGACATTGTACATTTATTTTCAAATGGTACAGTATAAGTTTTTCCAGCCTTTAAAGCCTGACACATGAAAAAATAACCAGAAAATTCAAATTTTTTGGAATTTAGATGTTTATTAAACCTTATTACAAAATCTCCGCAAAAATGCTGCCATATGATTTTGTTTATGATATATATTTTTTGTATCATATTTGATACATTGGGCATTTTGGGCAACACTTTGCTCACAACAGTGTTCATTTTAGGTACAAAAATGTGTTGTTTTTGGGAAATCAACTTCCATGCTTGTATGGGCTACACTTTCATCTTGATAGTCTTCCTCATCACTGCTATCTGAACTTCCATTATCATGCATAACCTTAGGAGTCCATTCCTCTTCCTCCTCATCATCTTCCCCTGACTGCTCCATGTCACTTGAATTGCCATCTACTGTCATGCTGATGACATTTTCAATATATTTCTTCTTCCTATTGTATTTTTGACATCTAAAAATACACAAATTGGTCGATATAGCATAGTGATTATGTTATTTTTTTTTGAAAATACCCAAAATGTATTTTAAGATGACATTTTAGTCATTAATTACATTAATTAATATAGTATCAAAATAGTGTGTGTTTGTTTAGTGGTAGGCATGATGTAGATTACATAACAAAAATGTGACTTGAAAGTTCAGGGATAAAGAACCTTAAATTCCTGCAATATCAAATTTGACACACACATTTTTAACACGATTTAACTGTAATATAAATAATGATTTTTTAAGTAATCATGCATTGTTTCAATAAAGAAGATATTAATAAAAAAAAGAGTAATAATATAAATGTTATTCTTACCGTAACTGTATGAAAATTAGCAACTTGTTCCCTGCCAAAGGTGTGTGGAAGATTTAATGACGGCAGCCATTTTGAAAAGGTAAAAATAAAATCTGTATCAGATTATATACAACAGGTGTTTAAGGAAATTATTGGTCAACTTGATGAGATAGAGGTTTCACAAATTTGCGTAGCAAATATGATACAAATGGTTTTACAGTTTTTTTGAGAAATAGAAGTTGCAGAAGTTGTGTTTATGAAGGACTTTTGCACACTACAGAATAGGGGTGGGCAAATTATGGACGATTGATTGATTGGTTGTATAACATTGCGCCAGTGTTCCTGTTATTGTGTCCACTTTGTGGCTGTATAGAAGGTGTGTGACAATCAAACTGAAGAGGGTCTGAGCAGAGCCTTGAAATGACAATGTGACAGTTTAAGACCAGGGAATTTATCTAAATCTGCAACTCAATTTAGGTCGCAGAGTCTAAATTAACCTTCTGCTAGTGTCTGTCACCCATTCTCAATCAGATTATCTGAATAACTGCACACACACACACACACACACACACACACAGACACACACAGAGGCATGGAAAAACACACATGCAGTACAGAGAAACAGAATGAAAGATGGACACACACATAGAAGTCATATACTTTACTCAGAAAAACACACACAAACTGTTTGGGTGATAAACGGAGAGACTGTGAAAATTACTAGTGAGATCCATCCCGGGCCCAGCAGCCAACACTGGAGATCAATAATAATTTATTGGTAACTTTCTTTCTTTCTTTTTTTTTATCCTGTGCTTTTGAGTTTGCAGAGTGTGTATGTGTGTGTGTGTGTGTGAGAGAGAGAGAGAGAGAGAGAGAGAGAGAGAGAGAAAGAGAGACAGAGAGAAAGAGAAGACTGGAGGAAGACAGCGTGTTTGTGTGTGGCCTTGGAAGTTGATTAAAAACAGGTGCTGTGACAATCACATCAAAGTGATGGAAGCCTTGTGTGCTGGTAAGGCTTATATATTGTGTGTGTGTGTGTGTGTGTGTGTGTGTGTGTGTGTGTGTGTGTCAATGGCTATTGATCGTTGATCATAATTCTCTCGGTGCAGTTCGGGCCTCTCCATCACAACAATTCACCGGAGTCTGCATTGACTTATGGCTCGCAAACTTCTGTCAGCACTAACATGCTCTAAATAACAGAACAGAGCCAATTGATAGATGGATGTTGGGAGAGATGGACAAAGAGGGGTGGGGGGTGTTGGGGGGGAAATCCATTCTATGGAAGTTCATTTCAATCTGCAGCAGATTCCAGCAGTAACGCAATGTGAGAGCTGTAATGTTGCTCAGTCATTGTGAGAGACCCATGACTTGTTTCGTTGCCACCACCAGCAACAAGCCTCGGCCTTTTCCTTGCATTCTAGCGCCCTCCATTGACCGCTTCCGGTACTGCGGGGATGAAACAGCAGAATTTAGAGCCACGCCAATGACTGTGATTCATTTTTTTCCCTGCAACGAATCAAACCACGAATGTGGCGAGGCGTCTCCATGGTGTTGCTAAGGAAACGCAAAGGCATTATTACACACATTATCAGCCCGACGAGTAGAACCCCTGAGGCGGTTCGCAGACATTATGGCAGTTTGTTGCGAGGACTGTCGGGAAGAGAAAAGGGGAGGCAAGGGAAGGTGGGAGGGAAAAGTGGGTGCATGTCACGGACCGTGACTGACTTCAACAAATGAAGGAGACAGACAGCAAAGACAAATACATAATAAAGACTGACAACTGAGCGACTGATAGGCAGGCAGACTGTGAGAAAGACAGCTGGACAGAGCGTTAGACAGATATTAAGATGGAAAAGATGGAAAATAAGACAGATGTGTAAAAAAAAAAGAAGAAGAAAACATTCTAACGGCCAGATGGAAGATAGATGCCCAATAAACAGGCGAAACAAACAGAGGAAGACAGGCAGATGAACAGACGAGGCTGACAAACAAATAGACGGACAGGCAAGCTGACAAATAGGCAGACTAAGAGGACAAAATGAATCCATAACCCATAAAGCATTCTTCCACGGTCAACATACATGCAATCCTCTGGCCACCTGGTTGGATTAAACCGTGTACTGGCTGTCAGGAAAGCGCACACTCATGCACGCACGCACAAACACACACACACACACACACACAAGCTACACTATCACTCGTGCTGTCTTCCAGACTTCTTCTGGACACACCGAACTTCACACTGCGTGCTTGTGTTTTGTCTGTGTGCCCTTTTTTTCCGAGTGTGTGCGTGTGTACAGTATGTGTGTGATGAATACAGTATTTAAGGCTGTGTGATTGGAGGAATATATAACAAAAGGTCAAGCTGTCAAAAAAACAGCAAGTTCATAGAGCCCACAACGCTGCAGAATACCAAAGATCCTCGGCTGCCATCATACATTCTGTGCAGGCGCGTGTGTGTTTGTGTGTGTGTGTGTGTGTGTGTGTGTGTGTGTGTGTTTGTGTGTGTGTGAGTACAAGGCAAAGGAAAAGGCACAAACGCATTATTTTTCCCGCACACTCCTGCACAAACAACGCACGCTTGCTGCGTCACCGCATGATTCATTCCCCATCCATTTCTTTGCCTATGTGTGTTTACTCTTAACTGTGCGAATCGATTAACATGCTCCACATGTAAACGGATGGATATTGAGGGAGAGAGGAGATGAAAGCGAGAGTGGAGCGCTTAACACAGCAACTCCTGATAAATGCATAGAGCCTTCATTATTCTGCAAATGAAAAAGGATGGTTGCTTTGGTTCCCTCCCATCCACTTTCTTCACTTCCCCTCGCTTACTCTGCCCTCGCTGTCTCCCTGACCTGATAAAAGTTTCAGCCCCCTCTTGCTCCCCCTGTGCTTCTTTTCTTTTTCTCTCCTCCCTCCATTCTTCTGCGGTTCATCCCACTCTTCTCCACTCGGCCTCATTTCTGTCCTCCTGCCCTCCCCTTTTTTCCTTCTCCTTGCCACTCTTTTTACTTCCTGACCTTTTGTCACTTTTATTACCCTTTGCTTTCTCCTCTTTCCTTCTCGTATCTTCCTTTCCTTCCCTACTTTTTTTTCCCCACCTTCCTTTGTGCCTTCCTCATCACCCCCTACCTTACACATCCGCCTCCCCCCCTCCCCCTCCACCCCATGTCACAGGGTATCATGGTTAATTAGACAGTAGTGGATTTGGACTCTCATTAGCGTTTCAACGGGAGAGAGGGATGCCTTCGTTCTTATTCTGTCAGTGTACTCCCCCACACACTTCCCTCCACCTCCACTCTTCCTCCTTCTCCTCTTCCTCCATCTTCTTCTCCGTTCTTCCTCCTCCTGCCTTTCTGAAGACAGGATAAGCAGGCCCTCCATTGGTTGTCCTGAACTTTAACTTGTCCCCTTTTTGCTTTGATGAAAAAAATCTGGGCTTTTTTCCCACTGAGGAAGAGGGGACGTGTGCCAGTGTGTGCATGTGCCTGATAAACTGCCAGAAACTACAAAAAAATGACAGAAATAAACAGCGTCACTTTAAAGTGGGACCTACATTGTTATCTCCCAGCGCTTTGTGCATTTTATTAACATGTGGTGTCTTAATGTATGCCATTTCGGTTAAACTTCAGTGGAAAGCTTCACTTCCAAAGAAGGTTATTTTACATGCTGGCCTTTTTTCGCTATGCAAAGCTAAAATGGGTAATTCTGAGGCAGCATGTAAGCCCGCCATTTGAACTCTTCTCTTTGTGTTGTTTTAGATGTATTTTTGCTCCATTCTCCACCATTTTGTCTCTAGGTTGTGTTTTGTGCTGCTGAGCTTGTAAATGGCCTCTCCCAGTGAGACTGTACCTGCATTAGTCAACCTGATAATTGTGATTAATTACAGTAACACACACGAGAGTGCGTGCACGCAGGCACACATGCACACACCCTCACACACACACACACACACACCCTCACACACACACACACACACACACACACACACACACACACACTGGCAAGTATAAATCAGTGAGTATAGCTCCATGCTACAAGGTAACTTTGTCCTGTGGTTTTTGGACTCAAACATTTGCCAGCATGTGCACTCAGACATTACAAAACCCACATTTGGAGAGACTTAATGCATTTATTTTAATTTATTCTGTAATACATGTAATTCCTTTGTGCGCAGATTAAAGCACACATATTGTAATGCCTTTTATGCAGGAAGGGCATTGTTGTACACCAGCCACTGAAGAGATGGGCTCTTTTTATTCACAAAACATAGTATTATACCTGTCCCGCTCCCTCCAAGGACTTTTATTTTAGCTAGGCATTGTTAAACTTTTCTACTGCACGGTGATATTTACAATCCCTCTGACATTATGTTATAAATGGCCACATACTGAGCCATTCTGCAGCGGAGAAATGTATGCATCTGTGTGACAGGTGAGTGTGAATTATAGGATCAATGGAGGAACGCACACACTCTCAGTGGCTGCCTTGTCACCGCTGAATGCAAGGGAACAAATAGAAAGTGGCTCAATCCATGCTGATCTGCATGATGTATTGGGTATTACATTGCACAGTCACTGTTCATTTTTTGAAATAGAGGACGCAATCACACAGGTAGTTTGTATTCTTTGGTCCACATCATCGTGGGTGAGTTTGCTTTGTTGCATTTTTGTGTTTGCTTTGATTAGGTTCACAATGCCCAATTACAGGCTCGTAAACAGAAGTCACATGGATTCAAGTATCTTGTTTGCTCAACAGTATCGGCAACTTATCCTACTGCTAAGGTAAATGTTTGAGCTGCATCAGGGGTAAAGAAAGAACTATAAATTCTAGAAGAATGCCACAATCTCTTGAAAGACATGCATGTCTCTACCTTTTGCTATAATTTCCCCTCCCAGAAGACATTTAGAATCGACATTGTCCTGAAAATTTAATAACATTTGCACTTAACCTGATCGAAAATGTAATAAAATTGCATTACTAATGTAATGTAATTGCATTACTAATGTAATGTAATGTCCTGACTGATATAGTAAAAACATTTTGAATGGAACAAACATGGGTATAGTGCTTATGTAGGTGTTATGAATGCTTATGTATACCCCCTGTAAGTGAAGTTATTTTGTTGGATTATGGTTGCTTTCATGGGGCAGTCTTTTTTGGAAATCCGTGGTATAGATGAATATGATGATATAGTGAATAGGGAAGGGGGTCTCCAGTGCTGCTCAGCAGCTTATCTGACCTGGAATTTCATTAAGTGCATATTTTCTTAGCCTACATTTTCAGGAAATTATTACATTATTACGTGGTACATTGCGAGTCTAGGCTTTCCCAAGCATATTAGGTATCAGGTGTCAGCCATTAAACCAAACATGGCGTTTCCCGTTATTGGCTTATTCCTAATAGTCTCAGTAGTGAAATTCACAGGAGTTCTTACCTCTAATAGTGGATGTCTGCAAGCAGCTAGCGATCCCAGTTTTCATGTGTGCTGATTTGCAGTGAAAAACCAAGGAAGAAAAAGGATTCTGCTGCAGGATTATGCTGCAGTTTGAAAACAATCTCATTTGAAAAACGTGAACTTTACTAAATGAAGATAGTATACTATAACTGAATCAAATCAAATCACAAAAAAAGAAGGGGACTCTTCTGGCAAAAAGTATTTAATAAAAACTTTATTTGGATGGTTATTTCATGTTGAAATTACTAATACATATCCCCTTTATTTATTCAGGGAGGGCCAACTGAGAGCAAGCTCTCATTTCCAATGATGCCGTGACTAATGCCATAGATACTTACAATACAAATTACTAGTGCATAGTAATTCATATATAATATACAGTTGCAATACACACTACATACATAAAACCTTGCTGCCCTTCACAGACAGAGATTCTACAGCTGAAAGCTTCACATGTACAGCTTATACAAACCATTCGAGAGAGCAGAAAGGATCAACGCTACAGTATGTAACACACAAACGCGCATGCGCGCGCGCACACACACACACACACATTGTTCTCAGGTGGCCTTTAGGTGAACGGACAGGATCAGAGACACAAAGGGGAACATAGGCTAACTGTCTCACTTGGCACATCTCCAAACACAGAGAGAGAGAGAGAGAGAGAGAGAGAGAGAGATGGTGATCGCCTCACTGCAGTGTGTCAGATCTGGGCTGTACGCCAGGTGAGCTCTCTCACATGTGACTCTGCGGTGTTAACTTCAGCTGCTCAGCAGGACCTTGGCAACTCTCTGTGTATATGAGCGAGTGTGCATGTGTGTGTTCGTCAGCACCTGTGTATAGGTCGGTGGGCCTACAGTACACCTTTGTGTGTACGTGCTTGTGCAGTATAGTGGCCGCAGGCCAGTGGCCGTGTTCACATCGCAGGCAGAACTTCATTGCCAAGCTTCTGGAGGTGATCAATCGCAGTTGAAATAGCGCTACCTGCGAAAACACAGCGGCTTGTCTCTGCTGTGCTCTATCTTCAATCGGTTTCTATCTTCCTTTTTTCAACTCAGCTGTAGCATCCCTGCTTCCTACCTTCATCCTTTTAGCTGCTGTTTGTTCCTCTCAAACTGTAAAAGAAAAATCAGCTCAGATTGGCCTCGAGGAAAAGAAGCTATTAAAACAAGAATTTACTGTTGAAATCTACAGCAACAACACATTACATTATCTACCAACACTGGCAAATGTTTCTTAGAGCAAGGCGGTGAACCCTCTTACAGAAGCACTGGACTTAAAACTCCTAAATTAAATGCATATTATGTCCGGAAAGATATGCAAAAAAGACAGATTCCACCCACTGCCTTCAAATTGGTTAACAAAGTAATCTTGATCTTAATTTTCAGCTATGCTGTACTTCCTTTTTTATTATTTCCTTGTCTCATTTCCCTTACTTGAACTTCAATTTCCTCAATTAGCCTTCTACATCCCTCCCTCCCTCTGCGGTCACTTTCTTGTGCCTCAGATCTGTATTTCCTCCCATATCATCGTGCTTCTTTTTTCCGTCTTCCCTCCTCGCCCTGGTCTCCCTGCATCATTACGGACCTTACACACACACCCCGTTCTCTCCATCCAAAATCCACCGCTCACTCCCTAAGCCATTAGTATTATCTAAATTTCTTTGCCAAGCTTAGCTGACTGAGTGTCTGTGTGTCTATGTGTGTGTTTGGTCAAGACAGCAGCTCATATTTCTACTCATGTCAGGTGATTTGTGGTTCTGGTACAGGGTCACACTGGCAATGAACCTAATAAAACACTGCTCGCATCAGCCACTGGCGATGTGGACATATGCACACAAGCAAACCTGAAAGCAAACACACACACACACACATATAAACCTTATTCTATTCCTCCTTCTCAGTTTTATGAGTGTACAATTGCAGGATATAAATCTTAAAGTGTGCAAAACATGTCATGTGCTTACATGCATGTGGAAAGGCCTGAGTGTACCAGAAAGACAAACAGCAACATTAATCTGCCTGTCTTCGTGAAATATTTGGTTCTAAAAGCTTTGTGACATAGGGACACGGCTCACAAGACTAGTTGGTAAAATACCGTAGCTGGCATGCTAACAGGCTAGCCAGCCTGGATATGCTAGTGCTAGTCAGTCACATTAGCTAAAGCTAAACTTCTTTTCATTTTCTCTGTAATGTTTGCCGTTGACTCCCCCTAAAGGGTCATTCTCAGGATTGTGAATAATTCCAGTCAATAAATGGTTATATTGAAGAGAGGAATATAGCTATCGGAGCTAACGAGCTTGCTATCGAGCTGTAACTGCTTGTCAACCTTGAAACATTTGCATATTTTACCTAACAGCCTGTTCGCTGTGTTGCTAACGGGACAATAAGTTCACAGAATTTGTTTAAAAGTTTGTTTCTTTGACTTCAGTCTTATAACTGTCACTAAACGATTGCTCTTTTATAGAATAGTTGCTGCTCCGACCAGTGATGGAGTACTCGAGTCCTGGACTCGGATTTGAGTTGCTATTCTCTGGACTTGTGTGATGACTTGGACTTAGAAATAGGACATGGAAGTTAGATGAAGTTTCTGACTACTTTTATGTGTAATAGGCAGTGATGGAGTACTTGAGTCCGACTTGCGTTGCTATTCTCTGGACTCGTGACTCGACTCTGACTCTTCTTTGGTGAATCGGATTTAGACTCGGACTCAAACACTGGAGATGTCAAAGGTGGGTTTCAATTTCTTTTTTGATTACAAAGCAGGATGAGGTGCTATATAAATACTGTAAAAGTATCAAAACGCTCAATTCACAGAGAAATGCATCCAACCCGTATTCAGAAACGGTGTCTTCAAACAAGACTTTTGTATGGTTGTGATTTCACAACAATACAGGTAGAAAGTGCCACTACAGTGCTGTTACAGTCATTTCCCGGCTGCAATGACTTTGCAGAGACTCTGAGAGCGCAGACCAATCAGAGCTGACTTGGCTTTTTCGGGAGGGGAGCTTAAAGAGACAGGCACTAAAACAAGCGAGTGTGAATACATGCATAACAGACAGGGTGATAAAAATAATGTTTTTTCAAAAGTAAAGCATTTAATCACGTTCTAGTAGAAACCCAAAATACAATGAACCTGAAAATTAGCATAATATGGGACCTTATATTGATTACATCACGACATTTCACCATTTAAAATGCCGGTGTGACCAGGCCATTACAGTATTGCATGTCATTGTGAACACAGACATTAGTGTGTGTGTGTCTGCAGTATATGTGTGTATGTACAGTATGTGGGATGCATCACCTTTTTCTTCTGGATGACTTTCAAACACTGTGCCAGTAGATAGGAGTTTGGCACAGCCTCCGCTGGCAGCAGAGGCAGAGAAATACCACGAGTCATTGAGGAGAGACTGCTTCGCTCAGCTGTAACAAATTATTTACATTACACACACACGCACACACACACACACAGAGTATGTACAGTATTATATAGTACTTTTGCAATCATTCACAGCCTCCTATTTGCCTCATTCTTTGATTTAAAATTAAACTGAAATAAATGACAATGAATCATAAAATCTAGTCAGACCTTTACCTTGAATATTCCCACTCTGTACAATCCAAAAAAGAAAAGATGGCTAAAATTTCTGACTCTATTTATACTTGTATTACTATGTGCTCTTGGTCCCTGACCTCATATTATCTAAACCTTCAGCTGCTTTATAATCTATTTTTTTTTTTTTTACTTTTTTTAAACTGATGTCCCCAGCTGTGGGATGTTGCCTCCTGACTTATCAAAGAAGTCAGTGGGAGCATTAGAGGCATACTAAAAGTTCCTCTGACTCTCCGCAGCCACTGTAAAGGCAAAAAAATAACGATTGATATTAATCTGCCCAGCCGATCGATGAGGGTACAGCGCTTTGCTCCGCTTGGAATATCACTGGCTCGTTTACAACAGAGAGAGAGGGAGAGACAGAGAGAGGAAGAGAGGGTACTACACGGCTCATCCGGCATCTGTCCAAGGATGTTTATGTTAATTCAGTAGTGTGGCCCGTCGGTGGCTAGGGCTGCTGGTGACTGTATCGCTAATGAAATGGAAATGAATGAAAGCCTTATTAATGATCGTTAATCTTCGAAGGGCGATTTCTTTATAAATGAGAGTAATCCTGAGCTTCTTTCATTAGTAGGAAGAATTTAAAAGGAATACACTGAAGCTTTGCATGTGCCCTAATAATAAAGAAATTGTTTTGCTCATGCCTGTAGCCTTGCAGACACCAAGCTCAAATTCAATACCAGTGCCTCATGCATTTAATATCGGCATCATTGCAAATACCATTTGAGATCTGCGATTTTCGAAACATCAAAAAAGTGAATCTTCAAGCTACAGTTGGAGGCCTGCCTGATCTCTCAGGGAACAACGCTAATCTTTACAGCGCCTGTTTATAGCAAAGATAGCTTGTGCCAAGAAACATCCTGGCAATATTTTGTTCTTTCTAATGACCTGAGGCTTGTAAGCAGTTCTGTTCTTCAATCCTTAAAATCTTACATTATTTTACAGCCTTACTATTGGCTATACATTAAAGATAAGGTCTTGTGCTCTCAGAAGTACAACAACATTCTCACACATCTATGGGCAGGCCAGCGTATGAGCACACACTTTACACACACAACTTCTCAGCTCCTTTGACCGCAGGACGACCATAAAAACAAAGTATTGATTGTAACAGAGGGTCGCAGAGATCTTCGAAATGTAGCAGAATTGTGCTTCTCATAATGGGATATCTTTAAGTTCCACTCCAGTAGAAGTGGCTTCCAGCGGTGTTCTGCCACCCCTTACACTTGATTCTTCTTTGTCTCTCCAAAATGATCTGGAACAACTCGAGGAAAACTGAGCAAGACCCGCTGTGCTGAGTTACAGCTCCCAACCTTTTAGGATGGGTATAAAGACTTGATGGGACAGTGCAATAAGTCAAAGGATACTGTGTAATTTGTGGTCCACATGAGCTCATATCTGTGTTTGAGCCAGGATTAGTCTATATCCTTGATGTCCCACTTCCGGGATTGCTCGGGTGCTGCAGGAAATTCCGCCGGATGGATGTCTTTTTGACGATGTCCGTTTCCTTCCGCTTTCTTTGTGTTGGAATTTTAAACTCTCTGCAGGGTAAATCCAGACAGCTCACTAGACTATCTGTCCAATCTGAGAACTTTTGAATGTAAACATTCCACCAAAACAAGTTCCTTCCCGAGGCTTAGCGCCCCCCAAGACGATTGTGATTGGTTTAAAGAAATGCTGTTATGTTGCTAAAATAACGACTAGTCTCAACTTTCAATGTATCAACTCACTCGTTTATTTCCGGAAACGAAAACAAAACCGCACACACCTACGGTGGCCTTTGAGTGTCAAAAATGTGCAACGTAAAACAGGCATCCTGAATAATAGAACTAGAACTGTGCAACGTAAAACAGTCATCCTGAATAATATAACTAGAACTATATATATGTATACTGTATGTATTATGTGAACACAACATCCCCCCCCCCCTCCGAATGTTCAGACGTGAAAGGCAACAAAGTCTTCAAAGTGCCCAGGGCGCGTACGGACCCTGAAGGGCGGGGCTCAGGAACAAGGGGGGCCGGCAGCGGGGCTGAAGCCGGAGCGGGGTCCTGAGCAGTCAGTACAGCTTGGCTGAGAGGTGCCGCAATGGGATCCGGCACATGAGGGGCCGGTCCAGTTGCTGGGTTGCTCTGCTCCACCGGCCCAGTTGCTGGGTTGCTCTGCTCCACCCCTGCCAGGTGAGGTTGGTGAAGAGGGGAGAGCACTCTGCTCAAGCAGCTGGCGTGCCAACGGGAACCATCAGTCAGCTGAAATGAAACTGGGCCGAGCTGCCGACTGACCTGGTACGGAGCCGACCAGAATGATGACAGCTTGTTAACTCTGTGGGGCCGGCGGGATCTGACCCAGTCTGACACTCTGATAGCAGGCCACTTAGCCTTGTGCTTCTCATCAAACTTCCGCTTCATGGAACTCTGTTGTCTCTTGACGCAAGACGACTGCTGCTGGGCATGGCCGTATGCCCGCGGCCATTGGTGAATGGAGTCTTGACAGGGGAAGCACAAGCTCCCTTTTCCGCATGAGTGCGGCAGGGGAGACCCCGGTTGTAGAGTGGGCAGTTGCTCTGTAGTGGAGGAGGGTCTGTGACAGTGCAGCCATCAGGGAGAATCCCTCAGACATGTGAGCATGCAGTCCATTTTTCAGGGAATGAATCGTTGGCTTGGGGGTGATAGACGGAGGTCCGGATATGGGTAACACCGTTGTTGGTGAAGAAGGTGGTGAACTCCAAGGACAGGAACTGAGGACCATTGTCCGTGGTGTCACATCTGCCTCCGCTCTTATTGTATTTTCGATTTGTTTTCATGGACTTCCTTTTTTATTTTGATATCCACTGTTTGTATTCATTCACTTCACTTGTCTTTCTGCCTTTGTTTGTTTCCCGCCGTTTTTTATTATCTGACTCCGCCCTAATGTTATTCACCTGTGTCTAGTTGTCTTCCCCTCCCCCGTGTATATATACTCACCTGTGTTCACTTGTTCTCTGCCAGATTGTTGTAGCTCCATGTTGACTCACTTTCCAGCGTTCCCTTGTTTTGTTTCTCCGTGTACCCAGACCTTTTGCCTGTATTATCGACTAAGTTTTCCTGCCTGTTGGACCTGTACCGTTGCCTGCATTGTTCTTGGAACAATAAACCCATCACCTTTTATCCTTGATTCCTGAGTTGTGCATTTGGGTCCGCCATTGTAGCCTGAAACGTGGTAATTGCACCAGAAAGCTGGTCGAGGAAGTTGACCACAGCAGCAGAGGTAACCGTACCCATGGGAACCACCTCAGGCCACTTGGAGTGCAAGTCATAGACCACAACGAGGAACCTCTGGTAGTGTGGCACATTGTGCAGCTCACCACAGATATCAAGCTGCAAGTGGTCCCATGGTGCAGACGGCCAGTCTACTGGCTGTAGTGGAGTTGAAGCGGGTGGCCCAGTCTTTGCACTGGTGAGGCACGCTGCAGAGGAGCGGATGAGTCCCTCCAGGTCACGGTCCATGGCGGGCCAGCACACGACGTCATGGCATCTTTGTTTGGCTTTGACGATGCTGAGGTGTCCCTGATGTGCCATTTGCAAGACACACCCTCTGAGGGCCACTGGGATGACAGCACAGAGGTCACATGCGATGCGACCCCAGCATAACAGTTCATGCTTCACTCGATAGTATGGCTCCAATTCTGGTGGGACTCAGGCAGGCCAACCATGTCTGATGTAGTCACGAAGCATGCTGAAGACGGGCTCGGCTGCTGACGCGGACTCCAGATCATGGAGGGAGACCGTGTCCTTCAGTGGTGAGTGGACCAGGTGCACTACCTCCTCCTCATCCTCTGGAGAGACAGCAGAGCACTGGGTGGCGGCAGGGTGGGATAGAAAATCTGTCAACATTAGTCTTGCCAGGCATTAATTGTAGCTGAATGTCATACTGCTGCAGGCGGTCTGACCATCTGTAGAGGGGAGGGGGCCTGTGTCCTTCACCCGAAGTGGACATCACGGCTGTCAGGGCCTGGTGGTCCGTCCATAGGGTAAAAGACCGTCCATACAGGTATAAATGCCACCTCTCGCACGCCCAAAATGCAGGCAAGGGCCTCCTTCTGACCCACTGAGTATTTCTGCTCGGTGGGGCTGAGCACCCGGGAGGCGAAGGCTACGGGCCTCTCCACGCTGTCATGGAGCTGTGACAGAACGGCACTCAGAGCCACAGCAGACGCATCACAGGTCACGAATGTGGGGCAGTCCAGCTGGAAGTGTGCCAGGATCGGAGACGTGGTGAGGAGACGCTTCAGTTCATCGAAACCTGCCCGGCATTCAGGAGTCCAGATCCAGGAAGTACGTGGTGGCGGCTGAGGGAGTCAAAAACCAGGCGGGCGTTGTGCTTGTCAACATCTGGCCCGTGTACCACAATGTCGTCCAAATAGGCCACGGTACCGGGGCAGCTAGCGAGGATTGTGGACATGATCTTCTGGAAACAGCTTGGCGCTGAGCTGAGCCCAAAAGGCATCCTCGTATATCGGTACAGGCCAGTATGGGTGATAAAAGCCGTCAGGTTCCGACTCTCTGGGTGCAGAGGAATTTGTAAGTAGTCCTGACGTAAGTCCAAAATACCCGGAAGCCGTAGAAGTGGGTTGTGAGTTCTTTGTCAGGAGAGGGTACTTGTCAGGCACCACTGCTTTGTTCACCTGGCGAAGGTCGACGCAGACTCTCAGTCCACCTGACTTCTTCCTGGCGATGACAAGGTTGGACACCCACGGAGAGGCATCAATGGGTTCTATGATGCCATCAGCCTGGAGGGGTTGGAGCTCCTGTGTAACGCTGTCCCGCAGAGCCATGGGTACACGCCGAAAGGGCTGGACCACGGGAGGCACGCTGTGGTCCAGGAGTGTGTGAATGAGGTGAGGCGCCCAAGGCCATTGAACAGTTCAGGCTGGCTTTGTTGCCAAGGGGAACCCACTTGTAGTATTTGTGTTGCGTTGTTGTCCTGTAGGGTGAAGCCAAGGCTGAGAAAGAAGTCAAGTCCCACGATGTTCTCGCCGCGGCGCATAATGTGGAATGGGAAACGGTCCACAGTTGTAGAGGTGTTTCTTATATATTTTCTTTACTCATTTGGGGCACCAGCGGTACCCTCTGTGGACTGCCGGCCCCTAGCCCTTGCCTATACTGCCTATGCCACGGGCCAGCCCTGTTCCACTTTGCATGCTGGTTGTCACTCCCTCACACATTTGTGCCATTTCATATTTCTCCCTGTGTGCTGTTTCCACAGATTATTTAAAGACATTTGTTTGCCTCCCACTGGTTTACAACTTCAGAGAGACTTGTAGAAACCTGATTAGAAGTTTTCATCAATTAACACTTACAAGAATATTTGAGTTTTGTTTTTCAGTGCTGTTGTGTTGATCCACTTGACATTATACCTCTCCGTGAGATAGAACATGCATGCATGTGTGATGGTGCACGTTGGCACTCAAACGGATGAAACAGGTTTGAAAAGCAGAGTAGAAAAAAAAAACATTCCATATCCACCTTATGAATAATCAACAATCAGAAGCGTAAACCCCACTCCGACTCTTTCTCTCCAATTAGCATTATCAAGTAATGAAGAGTGAAGATGGAAGCTGTGACCCATCCATCTACAAATCACACATCACCTGGGAACGTTTTCAAAGTGCTTTTTTCCTTCTCTTCTTCTTCTCTATCCCTCTGTCACTTTCTCTCACTTTATATATATTCGCACATTTTTTAGCAAACAGCGCGTAGAGACATCCAGCATGATGTGTTTATTCACTCAAAATGATTTCCCTGGACACCCCAGAGCTAAGTTAATTGAATCTGGGTTTAATCCATGCCCCCCCCCCCCTAATTCCCACAGTCTCTAGACAGTTCCGTGCTGAGGCCCGATGGGGAGCCGTAAGTTTAAGTGGTGTTAAATATTTACAGAGGAGAAGGTATTAATTCATATTTTACTGAAAAAAATCAGTTATTCCTCTGTGCTCCCAGTCAGGGCTCATGTGGGAGCGAGTGGTTGTGAGAAAAGAACAGAGAGAAAGAAGAAGAAACTGTGTGATTTTAACATTCGAGTTTGGGGTTCGTTTGAGAGGGTGGACCAAACTTGCACTGAGCATGGCTCTGTGGAGTCAGTCTGTCGGTCCACCACTTTGATCCAGACTGAAATATCTAAAAAAAAATTGGATGGATGGCCAAGGAATTTGGTGCACATTACCATGGTGACCAGAGGATTTGTACACCCAATGACAACGTTTACGTGCACATAATTTTAAATTCTTTGCCCTTATTCCAAAAAAGACAATCTTCCATCTAAGCTGTTTAAATGGCTAATGAAAGAAGTGTATATTCAACTAATGTTTCTTTTTACATGCAGCCATGCATAAATAGTATTATTTTAAATTTTTCCAGCGGTATGGATATGTTCAACTTTGCGATATTCGTGCAGAGCTAAACAACCTGTTGATATCCAAGTCTTTGATAATGTTTAAAAGCAGCTGTGTTTCCCCTTCTTTTCTTTTGGCCATACATCGCTACTGCAGCCTTTCAAACTGTTGCCTAATTGATTTGTGTACAATAACCATGGCAACACACAGAGCTGACCGTAAGCCATGAACGGGCCGTAAAATGCTGTGAAAACCCTGATTGAGACGCATATTCCAAATGTGCTGTGCACACGTTCAAAGAATGGCTCTAAAATCCAAATAATACCGGCATATCGCAAATGTCTTAATCGGAAAATGCGAAACTCTGAAAAAAGGCCTTATTTGGAAAATCAAACGGTATGTGCGGTTATTCGAAATATTGTCATATTCGGAATAATAGTGGAATATTAACGTTCATGTGAATGTACTCATTGATGTTCCCCAGACAATGAATGCACCTGACTGTTCCCATCACCATGAGGTTTACAATTATAATATAGTGTGATAACTGTTGGATGGATTACCATGCATCAGACATGTATGGTCTGTGTTGATTTTTTATGATTCCATGACTTTTAATCCAATACTTTGTTGGTTTATGACTAAATGCTTTCAAAATAAGTCAGGCTCCCATCAGCCTCAGCTAATACCTAAATTGAAATACTGAATTAATAATAAGTAAAATTAAAACCCATTAATTTATCATGTTATTATTGGAAATGGTTTCACTGATAAAATCAAAGTAGTAGAGGTATATCCCTGTAGACATATTCAAGTGTAAAAGCGTTTGACTTGAACAGTTTCTATTGGCAAATTATTTGTATGACACTTTTTTTTCACTCTTTCCCATGACCCTACTGATCAAAAACTAATTTTGGACAGCAATGTTTCATCTAACAGTTGTTTTTTTACAGAGAGCATTACAGCCTCACATAGCCACTAATGTGGTTTTAGACTCTGAGGGCCCTATCTTGCACCCTACGCAGCGTGGCGCAAAGCCCGACGCAAGTGTCTTTGTCATTTTAAGACCGTCCAGTGCCCACGTCGTTTAAATAGCAAATGCATCTGCGCCCATCTATGCGCCTGTGGGCGTGCTGGTCTTACAGGGAGGTGTGTTCTGGTGCATTCTTGGCGTATTGCTATCTTGAGGCAGTGGAAAGTGATCGCGCCATTGACCATCAAAAACTTGGTCTAAAGTCAATAATGCAGCATTTCATTGTTATGTTAACAGTGCATTAGTAAAACGTGCCTAGCTTATGTACAGCGTGTGTACACTATGCTTGTTACACACACAGGGACACGCAGCACCACACCAACATGCAAAACAAATAAAAATATTACGGTGCAAATCCTCCATCATAATAGCAATGCACCATGGTCCAAACGCGCCTGGCTTTTAAACGGAATGGGAGATGACTCTCTGATTGGTTTATTGCATGTTACGCCCAAAACACACCTATGCATTAATGAAGACACTAAGTACAACCCTTTAGAACCATGTTCCCGACGCACAGACCCCTTTTTCCGCTGCCAAACTAGCAAAAGTGGATTTCGAAATGCCCTAAACACACCTGCGCCATGCGCTTCACGCCGTGCGCTTAGATCGTTAAAATAGTTATTTAATAATTGATTTTCCTTATTTTTGAGTAAATCTGTTTTTAATCATGTATTTTCTTTATACTGTCTTTTTCATTTTTATTTGAGTGCATTGTACAAAAAAAACTATGGATTGTTGACTTCTCCTGTTACATCTGCTTTATGTTGTTATGCTGCTTGCATACAGCAAGCGCAAAATTAAATTATAAAAACTCATAAAACAAATGAAATAGCTTGTTCCTGTAGTGGATTTGTCTGTGCATATGTAACTGCATTAGACTAGTGTGACACAGACAGAGGACTCAAATGCAAGACTTGACAGATTCAAAAGAGGGTTTTACTTGACAAGCTGTGTTCAATAAACAGGAATTCAGTCCTAGACAGGCTGAGGTATCCAAAAACACTAAGTGGTCAAAAATACAGAGGCAAGATCAAATACCATAAGAAGTTACACATGAGATACACACTGGTGCATTAGACATGCAGATACTAAGACGGACAGGCACATAAAACAGCCCTGATTAAGGCCCTGATTACTTTCACCTGTTCACCTGAGTGACAGGTGAAACCAATCAGGGCGGGGTCGGCAATCACACAGGCGGACAAGGACAGGAAGTGAAGCATCTGAAACGTGACAAGAGTTGAGTTTACAAAACAAAAGAGGAAGTAATGATGAATAGAATAATGGCACGTTCACGCCACCTGGGAATAACAGGGACCGCCCCTGTGATTACGTTGTTTTTCCAACTGGCAGCATTCACATGGTCGGGATGCATGTTCTTCTTCTTCTGTTATATTGGCGTTTGGCATAACAACTTTTTGCATGAATGCCACCAACGGTTGGCCTTAGCCTAGAGCTTCTGGGGCCTGTTTCACAAAACCAAGATAAGGGATTAAGCCGGGATTTCCTGGTTATCTGGGATGAATTTAGCCTTGACTCGGTTTCACGAAAGCAGAGGCACATAAATCACATTTATTCTGTGCAGCTAGCCTGGTCCTGACCAGGCTAACAGCCAGGATTTATTTAATACTGGAGCCTTTTCTGTTCACTCAGCAGTGGTTTTACCCTTTTGTTATCAGCCTGGATTAAAATACAACAGGTGCATATTGCTGTTCATTTAAGTACTGTTATTATTTAAAGTTGTGACCATTATTTTTTTTTATAATTATAAATTTATAAATTATAAATTATCATTGTTACTGTTATATTGCTGTATGAAGACTGCTGTTCATATTGTTGTAAGAAGTTTGATGAATATATTATGGCAGTTGTAATTAGAAAAGGCAGATAAAATTTAAAATGAGTTTTAAATGAAGTCTGTTACTAAGGGCAATACATACAATGCTGTACATTTCTATAGTTCCCCAATGCACCTTAAATTATTTTAGTTTATAATTTCTTTTTCTTTTCTTTAACAATAAGGATCATGTTTGTTTTGCTTCCATGTGCATTGTATTTGGCATTCTTAGCACACAATTTGTGTTGTCCAGTAAACTGGGACTATAATTTGGGAGGATTGTACAATTTTAAGAACATATCCTAACTGTACAATCCTCCCAAATTATAGACTTAGTTCACTGGACCAGTAACTATCTAGTGATGTAGGCTACTGTACATTCATGTAACAACAGGGAGAGGACACCTTAATGGTTTTTGACCTTATATTTTGCCTGGGGGGAAATAACTAATGAATATACTCTGTTCCATTCATGTTTATAGTGTGCATGGAATTTATCACTTCATTATCTTTATAGTTTCTAGATTTTACAGTGCAATTTCTTCAGTGTTTTTATTTTCTATGTCCATATATACCAGGGAGCAACGCATATAATATGTAGAGAAGGAAACTTGTCCTCTAGAAAAAATAAAAAAAACGCGACAAAGCGTGACAGATAATAGCGGACCGACTAAATGATAGTCTAAAAATATACATTTATGAACTACTGCTCTTAATGAAACCATTCAATGTGTCACTTGTCATTTGCAAAAACGAACACCTGTATACTTTGCATTAAAAGCGAGTAGTGGAAGTTAATATGACTTAGGAAATTAATATTTTAGCCAATGAGAGAGAGGGAGGAACAGAGTGAAAGAGATATTTACGCTTCATATTCTAGCGTTATAGAAAATGGATCTTCATGGTAAATTTCCTGAGATAACATTATCTTCTGCTTACTTTTAAGGCAAAGAGTACAATTGTTAATTTGTGCAAATGATTAGTAGCCTAATCATTGAATGGTAGGATTATGATGGTTTCTATTCAGAGCAGAGGTCAGTTAATGTTTATATTTAGGCTGCTTACACATTCAGTCAGTCCGTGATCGTCTGCTAAGCTTTCTCTCGCTGTTTCAGTACAGCGGCCGTGTTATTTTCTTTTTATTCAAATAATGTGTTTTACGTCATCATACTTCCACAAGAAGCTGCTGCTCACTCTGTATAAAGTAGCCTATCTACAATGCGTATTATTGCGGTCTTTTGTGGAAATCCGTGGACGCGCATCTATCTGAATTAGTTCAGCCTGGCTCGACCTAGTCGCTCCTCCTCAGCCTGGCTCGGCCTTCGTGAAACGCACCAAGCCAGGATGCACAGATTAGACTAGGTCAAGCCTGGCTTTATCAGTTATCCTGGATTTATATATTCTGATTTTGTGAAACAGGCCCCTGGTGTGTGAAAACATGGAGGCCACAATAACAAAACATTTGCTGCTGTTTTCTTATGCGAGCATCCAAACAGCACATCGCCAGGTGTGTGTTTGTGTTATCTGCAGGACAACCAACGGGAAAAGACACGGGTAATGTGTTGCTTTTTTATACATGGGCCTATTTATGAATAATTTGAAACATTTTATGTCTGTGCATGTTTCTTGGAAGAGGCATTTGTCCACAATAAACAGTTTATTGTCATTGAAATATGTTCAGTGAACCAAAGTCGCCTACATCAAACGTCAGTTGTCAACGGCGCGTCACCAACTGGAAAACTCTGTTAGCAAAATCCAGCCCGAGTTTCCCACCACTGATTCCCACAGGAAGGTACGTAAATGGTGACGTTTTACTCGGAAAAAGTTTTTCCGATGTCCATGAACACATGGCAAATCAACAGACAACAAGTAGGTCCTCATTCGAATCTCAAGGGGAAAACATCCTGTACAATAAATTCACTCACTGTACTGAATAATGATCCTGTGTCTTATTTAGACTTGTTTACACAAACATGTATAGCAACCTTCATATTTTCACAAGTCAGTCAGAAATAATTAGATTTCTCCTCCTAACAACACTTGGACATGCTCCTGCCACTGACTCTCCTGCCATACTCTGCACCGTACCGGCCACTCACTCGTGTGTGCGTGTGTGTGTGTGTGTGTGTGTGTGTGTGTGTGGAGATACATGTCACTGGCACGTGCTGAAAAGTGGCACCTTTCCTTGGCATGAGCTCATAAATGGCTCTTGGCAGGTGGCATCATGTAAGCACAGTGCAAATTATCTTGGTATCTGTAGGTCACAGATATGACAGAGACACATAGTAATAGTCTGTCTGAAAGGAACAGTTAGCCTTTAGCCCTTGAAGGTGCAGTATGCAATGCTGTGCAAAGACTGTTGATATCGGAACTCAACTGCCAAACAAATACAACCCCCCTTTCAGAAGCTCCGCCCCCCAGATTCACAGACAGAGAACTAATGGCTGTCTGGCTGTCCCCCTCCCCCAACACACACACACACACACACACACACGAGTAGTGTTTGGTATTTATGGCTCGTCAACTCCATTCTGTTTGTTTTCCATTTACACAGGCAGCTGTGTATTAACACTGGAAAAATAAAAATAATAATCTCAAAAAAAAAAAAAAAAAAAGAATAAAGACTCAGCAGAGTAAAGTGAAAATATCCGGCGCTCCCATTGCAAAGAATAAGAATGTTTTTAGCCTTTGGCGGAAGATGTGTAGGCTTTGGGCCATCCTGATATCGCTAGGGAACTTGTTCCACCATTTAGAAGCCAGGACAGTGAACAGTCAGGATTTAGTTGAGTGATTAGTTCTCCCTCGCTGTGAGGGGGCAGCAACCAGTTTGGCTGATGCAGAGCGAAGTGGGCGTATATGGGGGTATATGGTTTGACCATATCCTGGATGTATGCTGGTGCTGATCCGTTCGTGGCCCTGTATGTAAGTGCAAGTGTCTTGAAGCAGATGCGGGCAGCAATTGGTAACCAGTGACGAGAGCGGAGGAGCGGTGTAGAGTTAGAGAACTTAGGGAGGTTGAAGACAAGCCGAGCTGCTGCGTTCTGAATGAGCTGCAGGGGTCGGATGGCACATGCAGGCAGGCCAATCAGGAGGGAGTTGCAGTAGTCTAGACGTGAGATGACTAGAGCCTGAACCAGAACCTGAGCCGCCTTCTGCGTTAGAAGGGGACGTATCCTTCTGATGTTGCATGTCGCTACACGATCGGGTAGTTGCAGCAATGTTGGCAATGAAGGAGAGTTGGTTGTCAAGTGTCACACCCAGGTTTTTAGCAGTCTGGGTGGGGACTACCACAGAGTTGTCAATTGTTATAGTCAGGTCTTGGGTAGGAGAGCCCTTCCCTGGAAGGAAAAGGAGCTCAGTCTTGTCGAGGTTGAGTTTCAGATGGCGTGTGGACATCCAAGAAGAGATGTCAGTCAGACAGGCCGAGATACGTGCACCAGGTAGAGTGCACTGTGGCCAAACTGGCAGATTTCGTTTTCCCCATGGACCAATTGATTGGTTGAAGAGTAGGTAGAATTTCAGTCTGTCAAGATGTTTACTACAGCCCTAATGTAGCAAACAGACTAAACAATTTACGATCACTGATGGTCATTTAGATGGTTAATCAGTTGATTTAGTATTGACTTGAGTTTGACACATAAAAAAAAAAGAATGGTGAATTTCACTACCTTTGTTTGTAACAGAAGTCTTTGGTTACACATCTGCAGTCTCCAGGCGGGGTAGGAGTGTGTGTGTGTGTGTGTGTGTGTGTGTGTGTGTGTGTGTGTGTGTGTGTGTCCCTCATTCGGGCCCAGGTATCCAGTGCAGGGTCTGCTCTTCAATAATTCAAAGCACAACCAGACACAGATTTAACTTTTCCATTGAAAATGAGCATGTGTTGGTAGTTGTCTTTGCTTGTCCGTTTCATATCCGACCACCTTCTGCCTGCCTATCCTTTCTCTTTCTTTGCTAAATAATAGAAACTAAAACAATAGTGATTAGGTCCACACTCTGGCCTGACCTGCTTTATATGAGCAAGGTGTATTTGTACCATTTAAAAAGCAGATGCGTTAGCCTTATCCTATGAAATAATGTGATAATGTGATGGTGGGCAGTGATTCTTCAATTTGAATTCAAGAAATCTTGGTCTTGACTGTAATCTTATGTAAGTAACACTGGAATGTGATTAAAATATGCAAAGCTTGTAAGAGTAGTGGAATCCATTTTCATGCTCTGCGTGTACATGTTTTGTGTGTTTGTTGCGTGCGTGTGTGTGTGTGTGTGTGTGTGTGTGTGTCATTTTGCACATTGAAGATGGTGTTTTGATTATACTTCACGCTTCGCTTTTGTATGCTTGTGGGAAGGTATGTTTGTGTGTCTGTTGTGCGTGATGGTCCCCTGATTGAACAGCTGTCACTGCTGGCTGAGTGTGTGTACCAACCAGATGGGGAACACAGGGGTCAATGGCACTGACACATTGCCACCAGATGAGCTCGTTGTAAGATCCATAGCACATAAACAGACACCCGTACATACACACACACACACACACACACACACACACACCATTGACACCCCCCAGTGGTATTTAAACAGATGGAGCTGAAGCGCAGATAACTACATTCAGAGAGAGTAAGTAAGTTGTTGTAGTGTCATAAAATGGCTCTTTGTTCAGCAACATATCAGTAAAATATGTCATGAATAATTAATTAAAAAAATATTATATGTATAGAAACAAACACAGAGCTTAAAATTAATTCTAAAATGTGTCATATACAGTATGTTATCTATCTTTGAATCATGATGACTTGAAAAATGAGGGATGATCGCTGTGGTATGAGTAATGAAGTTTTCAAATACATTTTAAATTAAGTGTAGACATTAAACTTTCACATCCATCTGCAACGCAACTTCTTTAGGTAAACCTTGCTAGTACGTTGTTGGATCTCCGTCTGCCTTTAGAACTGTCTTAATTATTGGTATGGATCTAGACACTCTAGCACGTTCAAATCCCTCTTCATTCACTGAAAGAAATCCAGCTCTGGCCTCCAGTCATACAACACACACACACACACACACACACACACACACACACACACACACACACACACACACACACACACACACACACACACACACACACACACACACACACACACTATTTTCCTAGCTGCTCTCTTGCACTCTGTGATTTTCTGCTAGTGTCACTGGGGCCATCTTGGCACTGGCAGTGTCAGGAAATGAGTGTCTTCTTCTGGAGTGAAACACACACATATATATATGCACACATGTACACACACCTCTGTACACACTAGCCTATAGACATAATGAAGGGTTCAGGCATGCTTACGCCAAAGCCTTGGCCCAAAGATGCCCCTTCGGCATGGCATGAATAATGGATAAATATGCACTGGGTGCCATCAAATAATAACAGACTACTCAGACATCCCCAAGCACACAACTATCCACCCACCTCCACCCACACACACACACACACACACACACACACACACACACACACACATAAGAGCCCCCAGCCGTGAACTCCTGCCATGAATGCAAAATGCCAGAGTTGAATAATTCTGTTTCTGTGGGATTATTTAATCGCAAAGTGGGTGGGTGTGGCAATGCGAGAAACCATTTGAACATCTGTCAACAAAACACAGCTCAGATGAAATAATAACTATCAATAAAGATGGACAGGGCAAACAATGGGATACATTATTGCACAAGCACTCAAACATAGGGAGAGACATTGTGTTAGAATGAATTGAACTTTGACATTAAATGTTAGTTCCTTTTTATATATATATATATATAAAAGGAATGTATATATAACAATTGTTGCAGGTATTTTGGTATACCAGAATACTGTAACTACACCAGGTATACCAATCAATGTTTTAATGTCCTGTAAGTAATGTGTGCAAGTTCCTACCAGTGCCATCAGGTTCACTGCTTCTGACAAATTTGCAAATTACATGAATACGTTGTATTTTATTCATGATGTAATTCCCCCAGTCCGTACAGGCTTGTTGTTCATAGAAGGGCAACATGGTTTAATAGTCGTAGGCTCCCAAGAGTTACTAGCTTACTCCCTGATTTCTTGACGGTGAGGAAATGTTGAGTAAATATTTCATCCTATACAGCCATATTTGATCATGTGTGAGGATGTCAAGTTGTTTAGCTTGAGAAAACTCTTTTTTACCTGTATTATCAATGTTTTTATTTAGCTATTTTTGATTAGAATTGCGAAAAAAGAAATGTGACACAAAGGCTCAGACAGAGGACTCAAATGCATGACTACAACGGTGGATTCCGATGGAAAAAGGCATTTCTTCATTGTACAAGGAGTACAATAAACAAGCAAAGCTATCCAAATCAAGGCTAAGGCTTAGTCAAAAACACAGGCACTGGTCACAGGGGCGGATCTACCGAGGTGGCATAGGGTGACAAATGCCACCCTAAAGGAAAGCCTTGCCACCCCTGCTGCCACCCCAGTTGGCAGCAACAAATTAAAAGTTATGGCCAATTTGACCATTTACGAGCGCAAATCTCCAATGTCCGACTGCAGTCAGTCAAAAACTGTTTGCTTCCCCTCTCACTCATCTGCCACTCATCACCTGTGTCTTACCTTAATGCCTTTCCTGTGATAATGCCCCTTACTTCTATCATACTTCTATCTCCTATTAAGTGAGATCACATTGTATGGTAACCTAAAATGCAAGACATTGATTGCATGAGATTAAGTTTGTCTGTATGAGTTTGTAAATGGCAGCCTGTGCCCTTTTGTAGTGTGTACATACTATTTCTCATCTAACTGTGACAACTGTGATTAAATTCACTATATATACGTCTGCCATATGTTGCCACCCCTCAAAAATTCCTGCCCCCCTCTTGCCAACCCATAAATATTTTTCTAGATCCGCCCCTGACTGGTCAAAACTTATTCACTGGAACAAACACTAGGAAGAAAGGCTGGACCGCAAAAGGATCTTGCAACTGACAACTGAGGATACAGGGTGAGTATTTATACACTGGGGATGGGAAGGCAATTAGACACAAGTGGAACAAATTAGGACAGGTCAGATAATCATACAGCAGACAAAGACTGGAAGGCAAGTGACCTGCAACAAAGACAGACGTTGAGTTAAAAAAAACAAAAAAAAACAGGAAGTCACCAAAACTACGCACTAAATGTGGGGAAACAAACAAAAGCATGACAAAGACACGGGAGCTGGATGTGACAAAATGTCCATTACAATTACTTAAAGTGATGGTTCAGAGTAATTTCACTCTAGGCTGCTTTGCACCATGACATCATGCCAAACAACTCCCCATAAGCGTTTTTCCCTTGGTATAACGTTGGTCGAGTTAGCGTTATCAGCTGGTTAGCTTAGTGCAGGTGCTAATGGATAGCGCGGTAGCAGCCGAGAGGAGTATCCATCAGGCAAGGGTTATTTAAATATACTTCTGGTGTAGTTACAAACTTTCTAATGCCTCGTTTTATAAGTTCAGAAACTATTTGTACTACTGTAGACGTTTGGTATCATTCCGGACATTATTAGTGGGGTAATTCATGATATACAAACGTGGATCCATTAGCGCCTGCACTAAGCTAACCAGCTGATAACTCTAACTCGACCAATGTTATAACAAGGGAAAAAAGCTTATGGGGGTTGTTTGGCTCGAGGTCAAGGTGCAAAGGACCCTAGGGTGAAATTACACCTAACTATCACTTTAAGTCCAAGGTGAGGTCAACCACCAGTCTATTTGAATCCATTTATAATACTGATTTGGGAAGGTTGGAATGTTTTGGCATTGTTGCCTAATACGTAACTGAAACGGTAAACATATTATCAAAATGGTAGATTGAGTTTCAGTCAATCAGCTAATCGTTTCAGCACAACTGTTTTAATTGATTTAATTTTCCCTACAGTAGTTGCAAATAAAGAATCACAAGTTCTGACTTCAAGTCAAATGCAGCATTTATCCATGCTGGTTTAAGAGAGACTTAAGAGACTTTATTGATCCCATGAGAAAATGTACATGTTACAGCCATGCAAACCAGGTGGTAGGAAATGATTTAAAAATGAATGAAATACAGGAAAATAAGAAAATTATTAAATAATGTTGACAAATGTACAAATGTACAGAAGTATTGAGCCTAGTAGAGCATCTCTGTGGGCCTTATTGAGGTAGAATTGTGACTTGTTAAGAGTCATACTGAAGTTTAGATATATATAGTGTATGTAGTATACATAATATATATTTATAGGTATATGGGTTTAATAATAAATACAAAAAATAGTATGTATAATAAATCTACAGCAGTCTTATATATAATGTAGATCTATAGTAATTGTAATTTAGACAAGGGGGGATGGAGGACTAAAGGGAAAGGAAAAGTACAAATGAACAAACAAGCCGGTCCTTTAGGTTATCGGTCAGAATGGGTTATCCACGAATGGATGGGCAGATGAAGTGATGGGAAGCAGCCTGGTACCAGCAGACATAGAAGCAGCCGCGGAGCCAGGGGTGGGAGCGAGCCAAGCCCAGGAGCAGCAGCCCAGCCTTGGGTCAGTCTGCTTCAAACTCCCCCACTGATCTCCACCCAATTAGCATGGAGTTCCATCTGCTGCCTGGAGTGACACACAAACACATAAACACACACACACACACACACACACACACACACACACACATCAACACATATACTCTCCCTCAAACATAGACGCTCAGACATGCTCACACACACACACAAGCACACACACACACACACACACACACACACACACACACACACACACACACGCACACCACTTCCATTACCCATAACAATTGCTCAGTGACAAGATAAGTGATAGCCTCGTCCAGCCTCCTGCCAATTATAGCCTAATGTGAAAGTGACTGATTCACTATCGCTCTCACACTGTTTGGAGGGTGCAGCCGTGTGTGTGTGTGTGTGTGTGTGTGTGTGTGTGTGTGTGTGTTGTGTGACTTGTAGAGAGCTTTCTCTATTTGCAATGATGCTCTGTTGCAAACATCTGTCGCTAGGCCCAGACAGAAGGCTGCTCCTTTCTATGTTGGCTGTAGGCTACTGTCTCTCTGTTCCTCATCTCTCTCTCTCTCTCTCTCTCTCTCTCTCTCTCTCTCTCTCTCTCCCTCTCGCTTTAAGCCCCCCAATCTCTCCAGCAATCAATATTTAACAATATACACCTTACTGAGAGACAAAGACGGGAGAGGGGAAAAAGCTAAGGAAGTCAAGAAAGTTTAAGGGAGGAGAGAACACTTCTAGTTGTTACAGTTTGCTTCACCTGCCAACAGTAATTTGTGATATTGAACTTTGACATCAACACAGTTTTGCAGGAAATCTGACTAAAGCAACCAGAAGGTATTCATCCTCATTAGAGTTGGTGCCATGACACCCTGAGTCTGCTTTTTTTTTTTTTTTTTTTTTTTTTTTTTTTGGAGACAAACTGGCAATAAAAAGACTTCCTCCCAGAGCTGTTTGCTAAACAACTATAATTGAGCTGAATCAATTCACACTGTGTGACCAACATGGTCAGTGACCACACTTCAGCATCTCTAATTACTGACATGATTAACTTTTCACTTACACCAAGTTCAGCCCTCTTTTAAATTCTGAATAACCAATCCCCTATGGTAGAGGATGCATTTTTTTTTCATGATTTATTCAATGTAACACGGGCAGGTGAAAAAACAGTCTTAATTCAGTTGTAATGTTTTTGTTTCATATTGCATCTAGTATATTAATTGACAGGGCTTGTAAAGGGTGCAACCGTGTGAGATTATTTTTGTCCATGCCATGGCGGTAAAACTGTAATTAGCGAAAGCATATAAGCAGCAGCTTATTTTAATGTGTAGCATTTGGAATTGGTAACAAAGACATCCTGCTCATTTGGATACAGTACAAGACATTTTTATTTAAGATCCCCTGCAGATGTTGCTTCTTCTTACATTCCCAGACTCTGTCAGTCTGTGCAGCTTTTTGTCATTTTGCATAACCATCCTCAAATGTAATAACATCTCTTATCCTTGGGGTTAATTAGACCCCAGCAATTTAAACCTCCAGAACATGATTGTAATTAAAATGATTACCCAATTATCTGTGTCAACAAATCACCATCATATCACTGATCAACCTTTAATTGGAAGGAAATATCTTTTGTTGTTGTTTACAAAAGCTATGGGTTGCTTTTTTTTACTGTACCCAACATGGTAAGCTTCTTCTGCTTTTTTCAGTAGTACACATGATCACATGTAATACATACTATCAAGGGTTGTCACACTACCACAGGTTATATAGGTAATTATAAAATTGCATGGGATAGTGACTTCAATATCAGCTAAAACAACCTGAACAAAGTGTTTAAAATGTTCATATTTATTCTACGTTTCATAGAGCTAAAACAGCCTGGGGTCAAATTGAACCAAAATAAATCAGATGCAATTTGTACAGGTAATTGAAAGCATGTCTATATCATCATGTTATTTTATGTTTACCCAGTTGTCCCATTAAATTAGGAAAGTCTTTAAATTTGAAGGAAAATAAATTATGTGAAGCACTTATTTAGAGATGGCAAACATCGAATGGGGTCAAATTGACCCGAAAAATAATAGAATTGGTTCAACATTTTGGGGAAAAGCCTTGTTTGCTTTTTTGCTGCAAGTTAGATGAGAAGACCAATATTACTGTCATATCTGCCATGGCAAAACACAATTTGAGCAAGCAACTGGTTAGCTTAGCTTAGCACAAAGACTGGAAACAGGTGGAAACATCTAGCCAATCTCTGTCCCAAGATAACCAAATCCACCTACCAGCCACTGCATGAAAAGTGGGATTTTCGTCAGAGCTAAGCGGGGCCAGTGTGTAAGTTGCTTTATAAAAGTGTATTTTTTTGGTCTTGTAATTTACAGGAAGCAGTAAGCCGTCTTCACAACTTGGAGACAAATTGTAGACGCTAAGGGTAAGATTTGAAGAATATGCTTTCATTGAATGAATTTCATTCATTCTGCTGTATAAGGAGAATGAATGTATGATCTTAACCGTACATTTTTTTACAGACTAACCTCGCCTCATAACGAGGCTGTGACCTATATTTGCTCAGAGCTATTTCGGCAAGTCCAGATGTACATGATGCTGATAATGACGCCATTGTGTGTAAGTAACTGTTGCTGTTTTATCCTTCCTTGTTTAATTTTACTGTGACTTATGTTTTTTTTTTATTCATACCACTCTCATTTAATTGTTTTTCAGCTGCCTGTAAGACATATTACGAGACAGCACGCAGGAGCTTCAGGTAGAAACAACCAGATGTGGCAACGCGGGCAGAAGCTGTGAAGAGTTCAGCTCGGAGTCGGTCGAGAAGAAAAGAGGGTAAGATTAGATCCGTTTTTGGTCAATGTGAATATTTTTCAGGTGCATTCATAGATGTGTTATGTCCATAAGCAGTGCATCGCACAGTACTGATTTTACATTTTACAGCTGCTGGAAGCGAGACAGAGTGTGCTGGCTGCGGGTGAGGTGGACATTTGGAAGTGCGCCCCCATAGACCTGATGATCCGAAATACAGGGCAAAGTACCACAGACGTCTGCAAAATGGACCAAATTCAGACAGAATGCCGGCAGTTACCAACAGCTCTGAGGCGGCCGCGGCAGGCAGACAGTTGACGGTGCTGTAGGATTTGGCTTCTCGTGAGCGTGGGATATTTGTTGTGTGTGCTGTGTGTCTCCTATGCTTTGTACATAGTTTTTTTTTTCTGATTGCGTTTTTGTTTTGTCTTAATAAAGCTCTATCGTCGTTGAATAAACAGCACGTTCCTGGCAAATCATTTTCCTTAGGATAACAATGACATGAATATACAACATAGCATAATTATAGCATAATTATATATATATATATATATATATATATATATATATATCCCACTTTTCATGCAGTAAGCACCTTAAAATACTGAAGTGTAAAAATGCTTTTTGCTGTTTTACGTTGGCTTATGGGAGGGACAGTGTCTTGGCTGCGACTCAAGAAAGCAATTTAAAGAAATCTAAGTATTCCTTCAAAGGGTTTACTAAATTACAGATTATTCATTTGGGGTGTCATGTATCTCCAAATCCATGAATCGAATCACTTTTGATTTTTAAGGTCACGGTTCGATTCAATTTTCGATTTCAACATATTGTTTTTTTAGCAGTGATGGCAATGCCAAAATAACAGCCACCAGATGGCAGAAGGCAACTCTACAATAAAAGTTTGAGGTTTCCAGTGTTTACAATGTGCATTTAAATGCAAAATGAGTGTACCATTAACAAGGTTCACCTGAATGCACCGTGAAGTCCCGCCGGATTCCAGAGGTTTACAGTTCATTGTTTGTTTTCAAAACTCACGGGGAAGGCTACATGTTGCTGCTTGGTAACTTCAGGAAAGCATTTTCGGTTCTTTTTCCGACATCTCTGACTCTGGCAGTGGCCAAGGTCTATTAGGAAAAGTGAAGCTGCAGGCTACTGGTAAGCTAACATTACGCTGTGTCTTTAGCTGCATGTTACCTGCCGGTAAGCTACACTGTGTTGTCTGTGTGTTATTGTTTTTCTTCTAATGTGTGCAAGTAGGAGGATGTGGAGAAATAAACTAATGCTGGGGGAATTACAGATCCTGCTTTTGATTTAATATTTATATAATCTATATAAAGCCAAAAATGTGACACGTCAACTAGTCATATTTTCACATTTACCTTTAGATAGATTTGGTTCGATGAGTTCAGGTTTTGAGATATCCACTTCTGCTTCCTTCCCATTATAATAAAAGGGAAGGAAAGTGTGTATGTGCATGACAAAACTTTGAAATATTAAACAGAAATGTATAATAATCATGAAAAACATGGCTTTCTTAGACTAGTGTCCCCATCTACTCTTCTTTGGAATTATTTTTTTCAAAGGATATAGTCTCTACAAAATCTGGTGACAGTGTGTCTGGGACACAGTGCAACACTGTCTGTAAAGAGATGCTGGATTGAAATAAACAAATCCATTCAGCTCCATTGTATTGGTGTGGATGCAGAACTCTCAGAGGCAGATATCTTAAAACCTCAGCAGGTAACACAACAACTATCTGCATGGATAGACCACTAGAACTCTGTTTTTCTTTAAATCTACTGTAGCCGACCTTTCTTACATTTCTCGATCTGAATACGGTACAGAATCCACGTCACTTTCATTTGTACAAGAAACAATATCAGGTCATGTCTGAGCAAGTAACAGAATGACAAAGAGCAAGAGGCTCAATTAAAAGAACTCATAAATATCTAGCACTTGAAATTTGGAAAAATACTTTGTTAATGTATTACTGGCTGCAAAATATGCCGCCAGTAGAATGTTATACACTTAATCTAGTGCCTTTGCCTTTCTTTTATGAGTTTGGCAGAAGCTCACAGCAGTAAGTCAACTAAGTGGAATGTAAACAAGTAGTAGTACATTCTGGCTTTGAACCAGAAATTGCTGTATATCACAACCACTCTTCTCATCATTTTACATTTTTTGGTTCCCTCTGATCTTTTTTTAGCGGCTTGAATGTACCTCTGCAAAATGCTTTGCCAAAGGAAATGCTTTCCTCCTCCTGAATATTTCTGTGTTTAGTATACCAACAATCATAGGTACTTTATTACAAAACTTCTAATATAATGTGGTTTGTAGAAGCCATTTTCTGTGTCTATATTGCCTCCTCCTTGGCCATTAAGTGAAGTTAATTAAAGTACAAGATTGTGCCATACCATAGCAATCATTATAAATACAAATGTATTTCTAAATCAGAATTAGCAAACGTCAGAGCTATTTTAAAGCATGGTAACTCCACCCTGTCATAAATCAGATATGACCTCATGCGGCACACGCACAATATGTACCTGTGGGGTTAGGAGGGAATGTCAAACCTTGTTTTATTAAGGTCAACAGCTGACATTTTTAAATCAGGTTAGTAAAGCTGAGCTCATGACAGAATCATGACATGCTGAGGCAACACGGGGGTTGACGCTAAACGTCTTAATAATTCATGCAGGTGGAGGATTAATTAAGAATGGCTGCTTTGGTATATGGGGTGACTGAACGAAGGATGGATGGATGGATGGATGGATGGATGAGTGAATTAATGAATGAATAATTGGAGGAAGAGAAGACAGAGGGCAGTGCATGTGTGTTGTTTGTACTTAGTCTCTGTCATGCTATGACAGCTTCCCTTAAAGGCAGGGTTGGTAATGTTGAAAAGCTACCAAGATTTTAAAAGTAGCATCTCCCTAGGGCTCTGTCTAACCCCTCCCCCTGCCCTCAGGGCTCCGACCCACACACAAGCACCGCTGTATCGCTGCTTCAGAGCGGAGCAGAGAAAGGACCGCAATTTTACTTCATGTCTCATTCACCGGTAAGCAAACACGTAATATTACCATACAGAATGTTTATAACAAACATAGTCTCACATTGCCAGACCCTCCTCCACAGCGCTGCAAAAGACACAGCATTCCGGGATGGAGAAAAACGTACTCTGGTTTGTAGGCATTTCTTTAAACCAATCACAATTGTCTTGGGCGGCCCTAAGCGCCGGACACAGTGAAGGTGCCGCTGCAAAATAGTCTCGGGAAGGAACTTGTTTTGGTGGAACATGTGTACGTTCAAAGGTTGTTTTAGCCATGCAAAAGAAAACTCAGATTGGACAGATAGTCTAGCTAGCTGTCTCAGTTTACCCTGCAGATATCGGAGTGGACAGTTAACCATAGTCCTCATAAATCGACCAGAGTTTAGAGCGCCAACACGAAGAAGCGGAAGGTGACATCTGGCCTAAAAAGAGGAACATCCGGCGGAATTTCCGGCAGGCTCAGGCTCGTACATGGGAGGGGTACAGTACACGCAGCAGGGCAAGGAGGCATTTCATTGGTTCTTTCCAAGCGGAGCGCAAGGCAGTGATTGGTGGGCGTTTTTACAGGATTACAGCAGCTACAGATGCCACATTTTTCCCGCTCCTTTTTCAGAGCCCTTAAGTTATTTGTTGCAGTCGGGGTGTAAAGACCATTTTGAACAATATATAAAAAAGTGAATATTGGAAATAGTTACCAACTCTGCCTTTAAAAGAAAAGAACATGCTTGTCAGTGGAAAAAGTCAGGGAAATGTGCCATTGTGTTTATTTCATTTCTATGCATGTTTTAATGAAAACTCTGAGATGGTTTTTAAAAAGCCAGTTCAGTGCCCAACAACAGCAGAGTGGTAAAGGCGTCTGTCTCTGGAGCCACATGTGTTCCTCTGCTGGCTTCACATCAAATCTCCCTGCAGCTGTAATTCCTCTGCCTCTCTCTGCTTTACAACTTCTCCCATTAATGAAACGCTGAAATGTTTCCCCTTATATGAATCCAACCCCAATCCCTTGCAACATTCAGTGCTGGGCAAATTGCTATGACACGATCATCTACATTTATTTCTTCTTGAGTTCGAAAGAAATCTGTAATGTTGTACTGCTTCCAGCTTCTCCCCCAAACTGCAGCTCTTCTCAGCTAGTTGCCTTCCCCGCCCACTCATGACTGCTCTACAGAGATACATACTCACTGCCAGTGGTTGCAATGGCAATAGGACCCTAATTTAGCGTTGCGTACTCACTTCATACTGCATAGGTTGCTGCATACATCAGTGTGTGTTCACACAGTGTGATCACTGTTACAAACCCTTACAAACAATCAATTTGTGGACTCTTTCAAAACCTGTACTCAAGAAACACAACTCGACTCCAGGTCAAACTCACAGAGATGTCTCATTTACTTGTGTCTTGTGAGCCTTGTGTCACAGACGGTTTTTCGGTAATTTTTCATTGCTTCATTGCAAAGCTTCAGGAGGGCGGGTCTTATCTAATATGAGCCGATTAGAGGGCCAATGCCTGAAAAAATGCCTGACTGTGATGGACAATGAGTGATAACTTTCAACATTTTATCTGTCCTACTGTACAGCTGTGGCTTCCTAAAGTAAGCCACAGCTAAACCTATTTTTTTGCTGCAGCTTCTTGATTTCCCAAACTACGGAGCAAAATTACAGAACATGCGTGTGTTTATTGCGCATCAAAAAAAAAGAAAAAAGTGTGGCGTTAAGGAGAATTTGCATTAACTCGTTATCATTGTGTTCATTTTGACAGCCCTAGTACTATATAAAAAGGAAAGGTGAGTGTAACATTTCTTTACAGGTATGACATCAGATGTAAACTATTCAAGTAAGTAACAATGTCCTTTTATCCTCCATCCATCCATCTTCGTCCACTTATCTGGTGTCGGGTCGCGGGGGCAGCAGCTCCAGCAGGGGACCCCAAACTTCCTTTTTCCCGAGCCACATTAACCAGCTCTGACTGGGGGATCCCGAGGCGTTCCCAGGCCAGGTTGGAGACATAATCCCTCCACCTAGTCCTGGGTCTTGTCCAAGGCCTCCTCCCAGCTGGACGTGCCTGGAACACCTCCCTAGGGAGGCGCCCAGGTCCTTTTATCCTTCACCTGCAAAACTTGAACGTTTGTTTCATTCCATACGTAGGAGTTGACTATTTTAACTGCCACACACTAAAACAGATTGTGACGCCGTGACCTGTTTGAAGCATCTTGGTGTATTCTAGCTCGGTAGCCATTGTCTGAGCACCCCTGTAGCAGCTCTGGCCAACCCCTGTCCTTACCCCAACGTACTACTTAAGAGATGGTTCTTGTACAGGTCAAGACTGACACCAACCAAACCAGAAGCACCGCTCCACCAGAACCTCATTTAATGAAGAGACGTAGAGGCAGATTGCAGGTCAAGGTTTCAACAGCAGTTCTACGGATCAACTTAAGCCTTTATATTGGACACTTGCGACCCGCTCTGACTCAAAAGAATGTCTTGAATGCTAAAGTCATATCATGCTCTGCTGCATGTGATGTCCACAAGCACAGTTGACTGAGGTATCTTTAAATAGCCGACTGATTAATGTTGGATTTCTATCTATATGACTACCACCCCAAGGCACAGCGTGCATGGAAATGTCAGAATTTCAGCTAATTGTGTCAACATCATAATTATAATATTTACTAATAAACATGGACAGATTCAGTTTGGCAAAGAAACAGCAGAAAGCTTCAGATGGAGATGTCCCTGATGACCAATTAGCAAACTTAGCAAACTTTGTAACTGGCATCGGTAGAAACATGTGAACCTGCCTCCCTAAAGCAGTGCTGTCCTTTTATTAATAATTATGTAATTAACCAAAGGGTAAACAGTAAACCAGTGAGCATTTAAGGACATATAGCAACTAATTCATATTCAGTGTGTCATACTTACTTATAAAATAACAAGTCTTACAAATAGATGGCTCTGAATATTTTTAGCCAGGCAAAATAATTTATTTTTGGTGTAGACCATTGAATGTATTCTGATTATGCACTGCAAATAATTAACTTATCAGTTGTGTTTCTGTTATGTTTTATTATTGAGTTTATAGTATGTATAAAAAATAATTGACATGGCTCTACTGAACCAATATAATGAATTTCTCCTACATAGTCTGACAGTTTGTCTTTAACCTGAGCCTTATTTACTTAAATACGACTTACGGTTGCATGGTTATAGGACACAAGAAATGTTAAAATATATGTTCCTGATCCACAAGTTGCAATAAGATCTGACCTCTTTTCTTGCAGCTTTGGGAGGATTTGTTGGCTTTCTTTATATCACAGAGAACATCTGTTCACACAGTTAGGTGCTCGTAAACATGCTTTGCACATGCAAGCTGTAAAGTTGTTGCATTAGTGAGTCTGTTTGCCTTGGTTACCTCATGGCACTTCCCCTGCATTATGTTTACATGTACATTTATACAGTTTGGCATAATAGAGCAATGCAATGCTCTACAGAGAAGTGCTTTATAGTTACTCTCAAGCTTTGTGAGGGATCTACTACATGAATTTCACTTAAATATGAAAAGCAGTTTAATGTCGTTGATATGTATTTAATGCTTAAACAACAATTTCCTCTACTAGTTAACTAGTTTATGTGTTTTCATGGCACTAGGAGAGGACATTATCGTTTAATGTAGTGAATATGTATTTACGGCTTTCCGTACTTATGGCTCTACAAATATACTTGACAATGTTTGTGTGTCTTGAGTCAATGTTTTTTAGCTTAGACACACCATTAAAATTACACAAACATGTTACTCTTTGAGTTTATAAAGGAAACATGTTACTTATTTTCACATTGGCACAATACCAATTACTATAAGAGGGAGACAAACAAGAAAGAATGCCAATTGTTTTCAGAAGCCAGTTAAAGACATAAATAAAACTCAACTCAAAAGCAACCAAATGTGGCAATAAGACAAACAACTGTTTAACAGTGCATCACAGAGGATGATGAAAGACTCCGACACACCACAGTGGAGACTGAATCTGTATTAATACTGACCAAGGGCGCATGTTCACCTGACAGCCAGACACACAGACAAGTCATGGCATGGGCCTCAACCCGGCCTTTGGTTGGTTTACTTCCGATCTGCAGTGTTTCTTGTTGCATTCCAGAGGCCTGTACTACGAAGCAAGATTTGGGATTACAGAGGTAACTTCAGGTTCAACGCAGGGTTTTGTGTATCACGACAGTGGATCACTTGTTACCGAGTTAAGTCGTCGTGGTAACTTGTGCTGATCAACCGGTGTAAAAGCACCGCCTGCTGACCAATTAATACTCGATTGATAACGGCGTCACCGTTCTTATAAGATCCTTAGCTCGTTGCGCGGAGAGAGGTGCGCTCATAAAAGTTAAAACATTTACAGACCGACAACCCTGTTAACATTCCCTGATGGGTATTTTTATGAAAGATATAGATTTTCAGGTGGAGGGAATTACGTATGGTCTATTTGTCGGCCTGTTGAGCCATGTGCTGCCAATGCGCACAACGGTTTGAATATTGTTTTTATATTTTTTATTTTCTCTCGCTATCGCTTACCACTGCCAGGGTTGCAACTGAAATAATAGGCTAAAGCAACGACAGTTTATGGAAAGCACAAGCGTAATTATGGTCAGATCTTATGCCTGACTGATGGGGAAGTGATATTGATAAACGTTGTGATTTATGCATTTACAGCGTTGGCTATTTTTTTGCCAGCTTTCCTTTAGGAAGCAGTGACTGTATTGCCTTTTGCCTGTAAAACCGTGTCTGTGTTCTTCATTTTTATGTAGAATTATAGTTTGCTCTTCTTATGTAAAATATGCTGCTCTGGTAGATGTTTGCGATTGGTCATGCTGTGCAAACACCACCTTTTTTATGTGAACACAATGGATTGGGATACTGGGTTGATTGACTAGTTGATAACCACCGTCGTGACACAGTTTATGACGTGTGGTTTTTTGGTGAAGCCGGGTAACTGAAATTAAAAAAAAATGTATTAATCCAGGGCATGTTGATCTTTGTAGTACAAGTCTCAGGTCTGTATTTGTGGGTGCATTTATTTTCCAACTTTAAGACCAGAACTTTTCACAGTTAAAGTAGTTGGTGGGCAGATGAATCTACAAAAAAACCTAGAGGTTTGAAGCAAAAATATATACGCTGGATTTCAGGAACACGAGGGAGAAGAACCACAGTGCACTACCGACCATGATGGGAGTATATAGCAGAGTAGTGGTGAGTGGAAGCAGGTGTGCCTTGTCTGCTGCCACACACATGCCCTGCAGAGAGGAGAGGAGGGGAGACAGAACAAAAAAAAACAAAAAACACAACAAAACCAGAACCACAACAGAATCATAACACTAGCCAATAGTTTTCGAGACAATCTTAACCGTATAGTAAATGCCAACTTCATGATGGTTAGAAGAAAAGTCATGGAATCACCATAATTATCAGAATACATCAACTGGGAACTAGGAATATCCGTACAAACATTTTGACTAAATGTTGAGATATTTTACTGCATCATTGAAACATATGACCTGCTAATGGTGTCACATTAATAGTCATGGAATCACCAAGTCATTAGCACTTATCATCTGGGCACCATGGATGCCTGTACCAAATTCCATGCCAATCCATCCAATAGTTTTCGAAACATTTAACCAAAGAAAAGTCAACCTCATTGTGGCTCCAAAAGTAGGGATGACCAAAGTCTTTAGGGTTCGGGCCTCCCTTAATGGGGTGCCAAATATCACAGACTTTGTCTGCCCCTGTCAAAATTAGTTTTGCACATATTAACTAAAACCATAATAACACACTTACTGGATAATTCATACACAAGTCTGCAAATAAAAGATTAATCAGGTTTTCTTCAATACAAATAGAAGGGGGGGTTTGAGAAAATAGGTTGAGAACCACTGCTTTGGGGAAGATGAATGCTTGTTCAAAAGGTCAAGGCAATGTATCCAACAGTTTTTTTTAACTCAGTCTGGACCAAGGTTTTGAATTTTCATTAGTTTTTATTTTATTGCTTTGACTTTTGGGTTTTTATTTTAGTTTAAATTTGTTTGCAGAGTGTGCTTGCTAGTTTTAGTTTAGTCTTTATATATTTAGTTTTAGTTTGTTGTTGTAGGGGCCCGGTATAATGTCTCATAAGTATGTAGATGTGCACATACATACAGACTACATGGATGGAGAACAGTGTAGGAATAGCAATGATGTTTAACGTTTAATCGTTGCGCTACTTTAGTAAAAATCATTTTCTTGCTTTCTCTGCTTATGTTAGTTTTAGTTTTCGTTTACTATAATAGCCCTGGTATGGACCAAAGCGACGGATCGACATAGTCATCCAATAAAACTTGGAGTTTCGACTTGTTTTGGTAACAGCCACTACTACAAGCAGTAAACAGATTTAAAAAAAGGAGCGTAGTATGAGAGAAAGCCAGGAGAAAATTGCACAGGGAGAGGGAAATGAAAGTGGTGTTCCTGTGTATTTCAAGTCAGTGCAGTAGAGCTAATGGAAATCAGACTTGGCAGTTAAGCATATAAAAGTAAAAAGATTGTGGAAGGACTCTAATCCCAGAGAGGAAACCCAACCCTTCAATACTTAATACAACTTAAAAACATGGTTACCAGCCTTCACTTCAATTTCATCAGATGAAGTCACTGAGCATGAGTGTCACTGCGTGTTTGTGTGTCTGCATGTGTACAGCACATGCACCACTTTTTGTAAGTTTCCTCATTTCCTGGTGCATTGGAATATGTTTGTATGTGTTTTTGTATGCATGTGTGGGTTTGCTTCTCCCTATTTTGCCTCAAAACCTGCCTAACCTACAGCGGCCAGACAAGGGTGATTAGACTTAAAAACTGATGACACTGCCTATAATACAGTGGTAACATATGAGCCTTTCCCCCCCAGCCAGTGTTTGACAAGCCAACATGCACGCTTCGATCTCCAGGGTGATAGAGTGCATCAGTGTGTGTATAACCTGCTGCTGTGTAGCAGATCTATGCACCTCTAAGTCTGCCTTGAATATGAAATGTCTGCTGAATATTTCACACCCTACTTCTGACATTCCCCCCTCATCTCATAAATCATTGTTTATGGATCATTTAGTTTGTGTCTGCTCTAAGCGCCTGTGTGTGTGTGTGTGTGTGTGTGTGTGTGTGTGTGTGTGTGTGTGTGTGTGTGTGTGTGTGTGTGTGTGTGTGTGTGTGTGTGTGTGTGTGAGAGAGAGAGAGACAAACAGCATTTTGTCAAGGAGGAGCTTTTGTTGTTTACACAATGGAATGAGATCCACAGAACTCTTGCAAGCAGGCACTACTGATCAAGGACAAACATACACACACACGCACACACCACAAACACAGTGATATCATTTACAACACTTCTGTCTTTCAGAAACAATGTGTCTTTTTAGGATCAATAAGCTGCCAAGTGTTGCAGCTTCAGAGAACTACTCTGAACTCAAAAGCACATAATCACAGAAAATGCACTGCAGCAAACCCAAGAACTCACACCTCAAGATTGCTAAGCAATACAAATACTGTTTGGGAGCCTTATTCAGCGTCTGTGTGTGTGTGTGTGTGTGTGTTTGCGTGCGTGCATGCATGCGCATGTGTTTATCTCCATGCGGATCACGAGGCCACTCTGTTTAGTGGGCTGTCAGACATTTGGCCAGGGTCAGAGCCCAAGCGACTGATTGGGGGGAGTAGGGAGCGGGGGTTGTGTGGAGGTAGGAGAGAGGGATAGAGGGGCGAGAGATCTGGAGGGACACTGGTGAACCGTACAGACAGACACTGTGAGAGGACTTACAATGGCCTTCGGCAGCGCGAGGAAGACAGACAGAAAGAGGTGAGAGAGAGAGAGAGAAGGAGAGGCTTTAAAGAAACCCTAACCCTGAGAGCAGAACACTCTTGAATACCAAGGAGAAGTTACTTATCCACGGCATAGTGCTGTCTGTATACATGGCCCCCAGACAAGTCTCCAAGCTCCAATCATGAGGTTGTTAAGGCCTTGCTCTTCCATGTGAGATGCCCTGACCACTACCGCTCAACTTCCCAAAACAGCTTTCTATTTCGCCCAAACTTTCATTTCATGGCGTCTGTATACCTCCCTGTCCCTTATTTGCCCACCAAGAAAGAAAAAAATCTAAATAATAATAATAATAGGTCTGGGTGGAAGGGACGGAGGGGGAAATGTAGCGAGCACACTAAAACACAGGCATCAGGAAGGGGAGGGGAGGAGAGGGGAGGGAAGCTTGTGTGTTTGTGCTGTGCTTTTTTTGTCTGGGCCAAACCGTGGCCTATGTAAGCATGAGAAATAGATATTGAAAAACAATACATAAATATTGTCCCCTGTCAGCAAGATTAGAAAACCAATATCCCATAGCTGGGATGCATGCACTGCTGCTGGAGACAGAGAGGAGATTGTATTAGTGGTGGGACAAGGAACGGAAAAAGTGGGGGAGATAGGGAAACGGAATGCAGGTAAATGACTGCAGGTGCCAGAGGGTGGAAAGGGGGCGGAGAGAAATACAAAAAAAGATAAAGAAAGTAGAGAAATAAATAAGCAATAACTGCATGCTTTCAAGCGGAGACAAATTAATATACCTCGAGCAACAGGAATTAGGGATCCCTTCGTCCTTCTTGCTGCTGTTGAACAAAAGAAAATCATCCCACTGTTTCATATCTGTCCAGGAGGCGCACCTGTGTGAAAGGAAACCACAGAGTCCAGGTGACTTTACCCCGTCCATCAAGAAAACATTAACCGCTCAAAACTTCTCCTGGGACACGCTGCCAAGTGAGCTAGACAAATGTAAATTCAAATTGCATGAGGGCACCATTTATGAGGTTCTACCTTGTGTGTGTGTGTGTGTGTGTGTGTGTGAGTGAAAGACGGAAGCGTGTTCAAGTTGTTCGCCCGTTGTTTACCATTTGACATTTCCATTTAATTTCTTGTTGAGCCGTGGTGAAATGACAATCAGTGCAAGAGATTGTATTTGTAGTGATGAATAATTTAGGAAAAGGTGGCAGACAGTGGGTGTGTGTCAGATGTTGCTCCTCTTACATCAGGGCCTGTGGGCCATCGCTTGTTTTGCAGCAGCCAAAAACAACCAGTTTTGTTGTGTTTTTGCAGGTGTAGTTGCATGCTCTGGTTTGGCTTTTTGGCTCAGACTGTTATTATTCACATTTCTTTTCTCTTAATGACCGAGCCTGGCCAAAGTTTCTACACCCAAAACAGCTTCATTCATTATTCCTCTTTACATCTGCATCAAAGCTGTGGCTGGCAAAGGCTGCAGTGGTATAGCTACCATCCTGTAGCTTTCCCCCTCCTTGCTTTCTCACAAAAACACATGTTTTTGAGCCTCTGCAGCCTTTACTTAAAATGAGTACTCTAGTCGCAGTGGATGGAAACACTCATGTTTTTTAATGCCTGGTCACTAAACCTTTGCAGGCAACAACAAGTAAACAACATTTAGCTTCCAAATGATTTCTTTCCAGCAGGGAAGCTACAGTGTCACAGCCTCTTGCTGTAGGGGCACAAAGCCTTTTTTTATAACAAGTCTGATAACTGGCTCACATTTGTCAACTCTTAACAGATATTGAAAATGCACCACTACATAACAGGCTGGAAGTTTTCTTGTCATGTGAATGCCATGGTTACAGTTTTCTACCAGCCCACAACTCGGTCTGTATTGGGGTTTTGGGTCAAGGCTTTGGTTTCCGTTTTGGTTTGGTTTGCGTAACAGGGAGAAGAAAAGCATCACCATTTCCCATGTTCTCCCTGTATTTTCTTTCATCCGGAGATTTGATAATATGTGTAATCAACAAATATTCATTAAAAAGCAAAAGTGTTTCTTTAGCTGATGACTTGAATAGTGAATCACAGGGTCAGTCCCTGCCCTGTCACTGCGAGCGTCTCATGCTTATACATCCCTTAGTACATTCATGTGGATTTTTTCTTTTCTTTTATTGTCCATATTATTCATGTGGATTTTTTTTATTTGTTATTTTATCATCCTGTTTATGATGTATGTGTATGTTGTGTGTGATGTCTTTAAGCTACTAGGACCTTGAATTTCATCTTGGGATCAATATAGTATCTATCTATCTATCTATCTATCTATCTATCTATCTATCTATCTATCCATCTATCTATCTACTTGGACTTGGACTTGTACTCAGACTCGAGGATTTATGAAATCGGACTCAAGCATTCATGAAATAGGTGATGATCGATTCCTATTCTCTGGACTCGTGACTCGACTCAGACTCAAATTGAAGAAATGGTGACTCGACTCAGACTTTCCTCAGACTCGACAGTTGATGACTCAACGACAACACTGACTCACGCCATACATTTACAGGAATGTCATCCCAGTGGATTTAAGACAGCGATGGTGGTGAAAGAGTGAAGAAAAGCCGAGCTGAAGATCTAGATGGATGTCATGTGGAACATCTGGAAGCACCTGTTGGCCAGATGGTTCTGATGAAAGTCGACCTAAATGGGTTGGAGGTAGGTTTCATGGATCAGATCAATGACAGCAGCAGAAATAGGAACCTCTTTTTTTAAATGAAACAGTAATGACATGATTGGCTCACAGAGGATGTCACAAAACCTGATTGGCTGAAGAAAAACACCCACAAAAAAAGCCAAACATTTGCTGGTTCTAGCCTGTCAAATATGACCAATTCTTGCTTTTCTCCGTTACATATAATTGTACATTAAATAGCTGGTAACACTTTGTATTTTGGAGTGTTAGTCAGACAAAACAAGCAATTCAACAATGTCACCTTAGCATCTCGAAAATGTGTGTTTCTGATTTTTATTTAAGACTAAACAATTAATCAAAACGTTATCGCATTAAGAAAATTATCATTGTTTTTCAGCAGCACCAGTGGCTCCCAGTGTTTGTTATTAGTGTGAATTGAAATGTATACTACAATTGCAAGTCACATCATGTTGTGTCCCATTTAAGTGTGGGTTCTATAATTCTTATAATAAGTCATTAAGTGGGAACAGAGTGTGAACATTGAATGCGTTGTACACACACTCATGTGCATTAAAATCACACTCATCTTGACTTCTAATGCTTCATTATCCAATCATAGCATCCCCTTTGATCTGACAGGCTGTCTTCCTTCCTTTCATCCCTTCTTCCTTCGTGCCGTAATCACTCCATCTCCCAAATTTCTCTCCTATTTGGACGACGAACAGTCATTCCCATGCTGTGCACGTCCTCGGTTTTCCTTTCAAACTTCTTTCTGATTTGGTATGCGGTAAGTAGTTTACCTGCCATATGATTCTCTCAGTATATGTATGCAAACTCTCCCCTTTTCTTTCATCATATCGTTCACACCATATCTTTCCTCTCCACACACAAACATGCACATTAAGATGAATGTATTCCCAAACATACATAAGTAGCTTTCATTCAGTCTGACAGGTACTAATGAAGACTTTCTTACCTGAAAGAAATCTAAATCCAGGGTGGTCGCCAGGGTGAGAAGAAAGAAGAGTGGTCTACTGCAGCAGTTGTCATGGTGAGGACTTTTTACTTTGATTGGCTGGAGGCTTGGCCGGAGGCATGTGGAAGGCCATTGCTGCTAACAGAGTGACAGGAAGCTGACCAACAACACACACACACACACACACATACACACAGCTCATATGCTTTCACATGTAAAGTGAGCACAGAAGTAAAAATATAGCTTTCCAATTCCTGCCTCAGCTCAATTATGTTCATGTTAATGGTACGCAATTATGTTTAGGAGCATTTGCATGTTTGCATATTTGATGTGCATTTGGTTCCATGATGTGTGTTAGTGCAAATTAAGCCAACGTGTTTAGTAATATGTTATTTTTGTCATGAGCTTTCCTATGTTAAATGAGTTACACACTTTGACTTTTAATAATCTCTTCATTTACTTCTCAACACAATGTGAATGTGATTTAGAGCAGCTGTCTACATAATTGTCTCTCGATAAATGTGTCTGTGCAGGTTTGTTTGTGGCTGTGGGTGTAGTGTATGTAATGGGCACCTGAGGTATATTGTCATCTTATTGTATCTGCATATTCTATATGATTTGTATTTAAGCTTTGGGTAACAAAGAAACCCAGATGAACTTTACTCTACTTTCAGAAGATACCTCTCTGGAAAACATTTGTCATGCTTATCAGTGGGGCCTCGAGATAAGGCCAGTTGGCTTTTAGCCATTGGTCAAAGCATTGTTTCTTCCCCCATCTATGTTACATATGTTATAGAATATATACCATGTTCGAACAAAGAAAGCCAGAGTGACTTTTGAGAATCTGGGTAGCTGTCGCTCTCCGAGCTCTGCAGGGCTTGTCAATTGATGCAGATTTTTTCAATGTAAATAAACCTTTATAATCAAGAAACCTTTCCATACACACCCATGCATGTGTGCGTGCATGTCTGCGACTGGATGAGTGACTGAGCACGGAGCTATGACAGCCGAGCATACAGCAGCACAGTTATGGATTTTAGCTTGAGGGTTGCTTTAGGGTTTCGCGAATCAGTCTGTTCCTCTCATCCTTCTCTTCTTCTCCTCTTCCTCCTCTCATCCCCTTCTCCTCTTCTCTCAGGGACTTTAGTCACTTTTCCGAATCAGAACTCCCCTTTAACCATGCCGACAAATGCTTTTGATAACTTCCGACGCCCCTCAGTCAGTGTTTGCCTGTAAAAGTTCATCAAGGTTGCGCGCGATTGAGCGAGAAAAGTCGACACCGTGGAAAGTTTCTCTCCGAAGCTCACAGTTACCATTGATGTAACCACTTTTTTGACTAAGAAAGCCACACATTTGATATGAAATGGGAAAAAAAGGAGAAATGTCAAAATGCCTTTCAATAAATATTCCAAAAAGGAGAATTACAAAAAGGGTTACCTTTAAACTCTGTCAACAGGACAAAAAAACATAACCAGGAAAGAAGTGCATCAAAAGAACCTGTTTTCAGTGTTTTGTATTTTACATCAGCCTTTGCCTATCAAATGCAACAAGGTGGCAGGACTTGACACGACAAAACGTGAAAAATCTTTTCAATAGGTGTGTTCCTGCCTGTCAGAAGAGAGATGGTTATGGAAAATAAAAATGCACATATTCAGCCTCAGAGCTTTGGGGAGCTCTTGCTGTTTCCATCCATGGGGCAATTTGAGTATGAGGAAGGAACTTAAAAGGTAAACACATGTCACTCAGTTTCAGCAAGCTTCAGCGGTGACTGGTGCATGCCAGTGAGTCGACGTGACTATTTGTTTTCTCGTGGTGCCTCTCCTTTTGTATCTCCCTGAACTGTCGCCCTTTGTGAGCATGCATATGTGTGAATTTTGTAATTTTGCTGCTTTTATATATGTGCCATTGTGCTTGTGCTGTGGATATAGCCATTACATCTGAATTGCAGTAATTTCCCTGATGTACTGTTACAGACTGTGCTTGAATACACTCGAGACAACCTCAACAATTGTAACACAGAGAGTGCAAGGGTAAATTGCCCTTCTAATGTGCAATACATACCCCTTCCATGACAATGTATGATGTAGACTTCCACTTTCCACCTTTTTATATACTTTAATGATACTATATATATATATACTAGCCTGTTATTTACATTTGTCTCTGCACCACAGTTCAAAATTCATTGCATCCAAAGCTGCCACTGTTTTTCATGCCAAACGGTAATGGTGTGAACGATGAAACAACTACCTTTGAGGCTTGACAGACTAATAGGTTGGAATGACAATACCTCTGACGCAAGCTGTCACTCTGATGACCAGACATCTAGTGACAGTTCCAGAAGAAAAGCATTAAGCCTTCAACTTTCTTCCACACTTGGAAAGTATTATTTGCGCCATTGTGCGCAGTGGATGAGATTGGGGGTGCGGTAGAAAAGCGGGATGGCTACAATTTTATTTTTCCCCATGCGAAGGGTGTCTGATTTTGTTCAAAGAGCACAATAAGGGACCTTGTTTGTCCATCCTTAAGATTTGTTAGTAAATTTGATTCTCCCCTAATCTTCTTCCACAAGGTTTCCTTCTAGTGGCCCATGAAATGCAGCCTTTGTAACATGACTGTACAGGACAATGACATACTAGAAATTTCCTCAACCTGAACTGCACTCTGCCTGTCACTGTGCTATGCAAGTGTGAATTGATGTAAAGATATATACAGAGGTGCAATGGTTGGAACAACCTTGGCACGTCTTGTTGGCTACCGTTAAACATATGTTGCCATGACCCTAATGTGGCGCCAGCGTTCACCAAATGCTTTACATTTGTGTAAATGTAACCAAACAGAAAATCCTTAGGTGACACAAAGTGATATTTCAACCCAGTCTCACGGCAGTTCGTCAAATGGTCACGTTATTTAATCTATTGATTTGTGTTCACGGGGACGTTTTTGTCATTTTTTTCGTGGTTGCCAGCACAAAATGTAAACTAATGTTTTAATTGGGAGGCATATGTCGTGGTCACAGCACAACTACGGTAGCGAGAAGTATGAAAAGCCGAAAATCCGCGTAAGGAGGTTGGTGGTAGGTGGATGGGTCAAATGGCGTTTTGTTTCCCCGTTAACAGTCCCATTATTGTCGCGCGTTCCCTGCGGCCGTCTTCTGGCATGTGAGGCGTCCTTTCCCTGTTGTTTTTTCCTTAACCCAACCTCCGCCATCCCGTTATTGTCGCGCGTCCCCCGCGACCGTGTCCTCCCCTGCAGCCATTACCCGATGTGTGAGGCGTCCTCCCCTGGGGTGTGACGTTTGCTTTCCCCGTTAATCTCCCTATAGACCATTTCGTGCTGGCCACCACAAAAAAAACGAGAAAAACGTCCCCGTGAACACAAATTAATAGATTTGACGAACTGCCATGAGACCGTGTTGGATATTTCGCTAATAAAAAAGAAAGGAAAAACAGTCAACATGTGATCAACATTTGTTCAATGTGAATGTATTGTCTGATACTCTTATTGGTATTATGTTGAACCCAAAATCAATTAAAGTAATGCAAACTAATTGTTTCTGAAAGTATTCTTAGAAGAAATATTATGCAATACTTAAAGTGCTCACTGTAATGTTACTCACGAGACTGAGCTTAATATAAACTTATTTATTAATTCAGGGTGTCAGCATACACATTCAGCAGCATGGCTTCAATCACTTCTTCTACTCCACTACTCGCATACTTACAGTATATATTGATCAGGTAGCTATGCCAACACTACAGCCACCTAGTGGTTGGGGCTGACATCCACTTATCACTACACTCATATTGTGCTTTTTGGCTTTTTCCCTTTCCTTTATTGTGTTATATATGTTTTTTGTGCATGTAATAGGTATACAAAGTGAAAAAGCCCAAAGTCCACCCCAAAGGGACTTACCATCTCCAACAGAAAACACTTTTCACAAACTGCACCAAACAGCTCTATTACAGCCTTTACTTCCATGACGAACATGCGTCACCTTGTAACACACGTTATAATGCTCGCCTAGCTAGCGTGGCACGCCCTCATACTCTGCTTCTGACCGGCTAGTAGATAGTCCTTACCAGGGGTGTAGCACAAGACCCTGGGCCGTGGCAGTACTGATGGGCCCCCATGTTCCTCAACACCCCCCCCCCCAAAAAAAAATAAATAAATACAAATAAATAATAATTGGGCATCTCTACACATGAATCTGTAGGCCTAGATGTTTATAGGGTGATAACTTTTAACTGTAATGCTTAGAGTAGCCTGATAACACACATTTCAAACCTCCTTTCTCAACAATCTCTAGCCTACTTTACTGTGGTTACTACTACATTTTGTTGGTTTTCTCTGTACCTTTACTTGCCAACCTGCATACTATGGTGTCTCTCTGATCATCTGTTAATTTATCTGGCCATAGTCCTGGATCCTCTGGCAAAAACTGGTCTGCACTGCTCTGCCTACTTTCCAGTTCTTCATCTCTCATTTCCACACTGTGCTCAGAGCATGCTCATGCTCTCTGCTGTCTTCACTCCCATCATCCTCAATCAGATCTTCTCTATCATCTTTCTCTTTGAAGGATACATTTGATATTAACCTCTTATCCTAATTGTAACCTAATATAATAAAACACACTGAGATGTTAGTGTTACTTAACACCTTTCAGTCAAAATGGCTAAACATGGTTTGCTTTAATTTTGATATTCGCTCACCTTGTCTCAAATCCAAAGAGGAGGATGAGGGGTCTGTTGCTACTCCACTCCCAATTTCTGAAACTGAGGGTCATGTGTTTCACAATGTTTCTAATAAATCTGACATGACTATAATGTTGACATGATATGTATCTACTAGAGATGTTCCAATACCAGTATCGGTATCGGCTCCGATACTGCCTAAAACGCTGGTATCGGTATCGGGAAGTACTGGAGTTTATGCACCGATCCGATACCACGTAATAAAGCCCTAAAGAAAATCTACATTAAAGTAGTTTATTTATGTTCTTTTTCCGTTATAACTGACTGTCAAACTGGAGAATAAAAGAAAGTTCTGGGGCATTCATTGTTTGTGTTTGTTCATGTTTCACAAAGAGTTTAACCTGAGCCAGACCGACAACAAAGATATAAATAATATCACATCCATACAGGGATAGTAGTATACAGCTGTTAAAACATAATGAAATATATGACACTCTGGTATCGGATCGGTACTCGGTATCGGCCGATACGCAAGTTCAGGTATCTGAATCGGTATCGGGAATCAAAAAAGTGGTATCGGGCCATCTCTAGTATCTACCGATGAGCTACCAAGCCTATGACAACGATTAGCCTATTATTGCTAATTATAGACATTACAGCCTATTAATTTAAAATTAAACATGTTTTAAATTAGGCTATTACAATGGTGTGTTATATGCAAACAGCATTGCTAGTGTAGTTTATTTATTTAGCCTTTACCTCAGATTACATGTATAACCAAATCATCATTTTAAAGTGTATGTTCTGCTCATTCAATGGGTTGTCTCAGTCCGTTTTTAGCACTAACAGTCGCGGAATATTCAAGCGGTTTAGCACCATGGATTTGGTTTTTTAGTTTGTGCTCACGTTTCTTTGAAAATAAGTCAGTGACCAATTGATTTCCCTCACTTTGTTTTCTTTCCTTCTCCTGTCTTTCCTTTCTTTTTTGGTAGCATGATTTGACTTTCTTTGAGAAAGACATTTCTACAGCAGAAGTTTGCGCTCCACCAGATGCTCAACTGAACTAACATAAACAAAATGTGTGCAGATGGACTAAACCATTTGGCACATTAGCAAGGGGTGGGTGAGACCTTAGATAGTCTTTTTTGTATACAAAATGTAGTCAGTCAATCAACCAAGTTATTCAGTCAATACACTAACTTTTATTTACATTTTAAATTTAAATAGGAAATGAAAATATCCAGGTAAAATAAAATATATTCCAGACTTTTCAAGGGCCCTCTCTCCCCTTGGGCCCTGGTAATCAGTATTGGTTTTACCCCCAGTCCGACGCCCCTGGTCCTTACCTAGCTACTGCGCATGTGCTACTCCCAACAAAGAGGGAACAGAAGTGAGATGTCTCACTCTCTAACTAAAACAGGGAGATCAACACACAGGGTGAAAAGGGGAGCTGCAGCAATGTGTAGTACAACAAAAATATGGTGTTTTTTTGAAAATTAAACCATGTAAACCTTTTCTGATATAACCTCTAAATACGGATGAGGAGGATATGGACCTGAAAATGAGCATAATGTGTAAAAGTAATAGTAGTGTAAATGTAGTAAAAGATCATTATATGAGACACTGTTCAGTGGATTTCAACAGCAAGCATAGACTGACATTGTTAATGCTGTCAAAAAGCCACCTAAGAAATGTGTTGCATAGGGAAAGCTTGGTTCGTTACCCAGACCATCTGAGAATCTGTCATTGGAAACTGTTTGAAAAAGGGCAGGCAGGTTTCTACTACAACATGTTTACATGCTTTAATATTCAAAAAAACACTTTATTTTTCACATATTGCCCATGGCTGCTGCACATGTGTTCACCCTCCGTCTAAGACGCTCTGTTGGAGAGCCTGTCTCTCTTGCGAAAAAGCCCAGTCTGCTCTGATTGGACAGCGTTTCCAGGTCCCCGCATTTTTGTTCTGCTCTTGCTGTCTCTCTGTTGCCAACTTGGTGACTTTCATGCACTTTCATGCTATATTTAGTGACCTTTCAGACCCTCTTAACGACTTTCTTAAAAGCAACTAGTGACCAAATTATCGACTTCAGACCACCGGGGGAATAGCAAGATATTGCAATTGATTTCAATTCATGCTGCTCCGACTTTTCCCAGTCCACGGCTCTTCTGCTAACAGCAGAGTATCTCTTCCTCTCATCTTGCGCTGTGCAGCAGGCAGTAAGCCGACACAGCCACTAAGCTTAATGCGAATGATACGTGATGACGTCACCTACAGTGGGGGAAATAAGTATTTGACCCCTTGCTGATTTTGCAGGTTTGCCCACTTACAAAGAATGCAAAAATCTACAATGTGTGTATGGCCTCATCTAGCGACTTTTAGAGCTACTGCTAGCTACTTACATTGGAAAAGAGTTGGTAAAACTGCTCTTTACAGTCTGTTGCAGCTGGAGACTAACTGCAATGGAGTATATAACGGGACTTTAGATAGTGAAAAATCCCTAATAAACGTTTCTTAGCCAAAAACTACACAACCAGACATGTTCTAGCAGGAATGTGATCCGAAATTTGGCATAAATTAACAACATCGGCAGCCAAGATTACTTGTGTCTCACAAGTATTTCTTTTAAATACTTTTACCTTATTATTTGAAACGCTGGCAATGTTTAATATAAACATCCAACATTTTACCAGTAAAGATATGACAGAAATTATGATAAAACAATGATAGCAAGAATGTCAGTGAAACAGTCCATACTGTGCTGTGGATTAATGATTCTTATCTGTTATCCATAACTGATTTTACACTTCATAAATACTGTGTTCTCCATTAAATCCCTACAGCGTTCTGAAGGCAGCAGGGTAGATACTGTGTCTTCCAACTGCAGTCTCTAATTCACCATGGGTACCATGATTAACAAAACTAACACCAGACTGCTGTAAAATATCAACACACACACACTCACACTTCTGTATTTCTGAAAAAAAAAAGTCTTCTTCTGACAATTTATGCCTGGCATTGAACAGTTTATGAATTATATTTTAATGAATATACGTTTAATTGCAGTGTGATGAGATACAGCAGCAATTATAAGACTAATTAAATAAAAGTACATTATAATTAAATTAAGTAGTGGTGATTTAAGTTTGATCTTTTGAGAAAAGAAAATACCGTAACTCTCGATAGTCATAAAAACTAGATTATATTTGAGTAATGTTCAATATATCCTTATATGGCTGTATCCAATATTCACATTAAAATGTAGTTAGTGGAGTATATCAGTCAGTTAGTAAAATAAGGTATTTTTCTTAAGATTGGAGCAATTATATTTAGTCTATTAATGGTTACCCAGGTGAAGTTGTACATCCTGCAATAAAAATAAGAACAAAGCAAATACAAGTATTATTCCAGCTCAAAAGTGTGAATTTACCGAGGTCCTGTGCGAATAGGGCTTGGCACTAGTATTATCTGGGGACTAGAGGTTTTGAAATTAATCATTGCATCGATGCATCACATTGATACAATAAAAAGGGGAGTTCTTATATATGTGACTGCTTGAATTTGTTGATGAAAACCATGTGTAGCAATATAAAATAATTTTGAGGAAGTGACACATCATGAAGCATCGTGATATTGACTTTTTTTGAATCGTTGACAGAATAATCGTAATCAAATCAAATCAAATCGTGAGACCAGTGAAGATTCACACCCCTACTGGAGACCTCTAGTAATTTGGAAAAATTGCGAAGTTTGTCTGTGATCTTCATCCTGTGCGAATCTGCCATGTCCTTTATTACGTCCTTAAGTTCCCTTCCACACGGAGGTCATGTGATAATATTAGTTCTGTGCAAATTGGCATCTCTGTAATTTTGGGTTGTATTGGCTGTGTTGACAATTAAAAAGAACGTTTTTGACATTATATTTGGAGAATAATGTCAGTAAATTGGATTCAAATACAGACTTTGCTTATCCCGTAAAAATGCGCCGCAGGAAGCAGACATGGGGGGGGGGGCAATTTCTGAATCACACCACAAAAGAAGCACAAGGACATTTGCACAAATCTCTGGGTGTCCATTTCTGTGTCATTGCACAGTGCGCTTAGAGTACAACCAATCGGTGGCGATTTCTTTAAGACTGCAAGGGAAGCTCAGCTTCCCCTAAAATGTCTAAAATTTAATTATCAAATATGTACGATTGTGTTAACATTTTATTGACTAAAATGCGTTAGAATCTGTTCATCTTGAAGACGAGTAGGTTCAAAATGAACTGACTCGATTTCCTTCTCATACATCCCCGCAGCGTCTCAGTGCATCTCCCTGTTGAAGCCTAGCGTCCGTTGACTTCAATGGGGCTGCTTTGAGCAGTAATTTTCAGTGCTTCAAACTAGAAGGTCATTGGATAAACGCTGCAATTATGTCCCGCCCACGGACGCTCAGCGTCTCTGGGGGTCAATGGAGCAGTGGGCTGGCTTGGATGCTGGGCTTCTGCGTGATGATTGGAGGGTCTGTCAAAGGACTGTATCTCCATTTGATTGACAGCGATTTTGTACTATAAAAAGTCGCCGAAGCTGTTCAACTTCAAGCCAAGCTCAGCTCAGTCCCATCGCGGATTTTGCAAGTGTTGTTGAAAGACTCTGCTGCAACATATTTCTTGGTATTTGCTTGGCGAAATTGCTAGCCAATTTTCATCATACATTTTATACAATTATACACCACATTCCTTGTTTCAGTTTAATCTAATTCCCACATTTCCTCCTTTGAATTTAATATTGTTTTGTTAGATCGTTTGTTCATTCATTCATTCATACAGTAGGCTAGGCTAGTGTTCCAGGGGTGAACTAGCCAGCTAGCAAACTGCACACGATGGCAGACAATGCTAATATTGTCGACCTGATTTTAGGAAAGCCATTTGAAAGTCTTCATTACGAGGAGAAACTTAGAATTAAACAGCAGGGTTAGATCAACACTTAAGATTGATTTACAATTTCTATGATGTAGGCCAAAAATGAGCTTCCCCTCTTTGAATGACCAGCAGCCGCCACTGCAACCAATAAATGCTAACATTCTATTTCCACATAAAACCACACTTTGACTTGTTTTCTGTTGATTTAATGCCTTCTTGAAGTGGTTTTTCAAATCTCATAATTTAGGAAACATTTTGTATTTACAAAGAAATAACTGCAGTTCAAGGTTTTAACACAAAACTGTGTTAATAAGTCTGGGTTAAAGGTTTCTTTTCTTTGGCAAATGCAGCTATAAAGGGGTTAAATACAGCATCAATATGGAGCCGGAGGGAGAACGTCCCAACCTCTCTTCAACCCATCAACCTATCTCTGACGGCTTCATGCTCTCTAACTCTCTGGTTGCTGTTCAGCAATGTGAAATTCCCCAAAAATAGATTTCTGTTCATGCTAATGGTTTAGCTGGTGCAGACAGTGTGTGTAAATGTGCATGCATTGTGTGCCTGTTTAACCTGATTCTTTGTATATTTTTGGATGTTTCTTGGTTGCGCTTCCCAGCTCCCCTCTGCCGACCTCTCCCGTAAACACTCAAATATACATGATGACACAGTAAATTGATTGCTGCCTCAACTTCCAGTTCTCTGTGACTTTCTTCTATCTACAATTAATTTTTTGGATCCAAATGTGTGTATATGTGCTGCATAAACACAACTTATGAGTGTGCGCGCGCCAGTCTCCTGCTGTCTGGGTGTCTGTCGCCACATCGCCACAGCAATCAATGCTACACCTCCCATGAGTCTGCATCCAGTCAAGCTGTCACCAGGAGGCCTGTGGGCTTTCGGCTACTGAAGGACATCTTCATAATGCAGCCATACTTAGACCCCCAAGGGCAAAAGCCAACCATGCTTAAGCCAATAGCAGTTGATCAGGAAGTATATTGATCGATTGGTGGGCTGGGACAGTGATGCTGGGAATGCACATGCTTGTCAGTTTCAAATATATCTCCTCTTCTGACTCAACAGCAAATGAGAAGACACACACACACCCTTCAGACTTAATACACAATGCCATCACACATGTGCACCCACAGGTGAAAGTTGTATTGTGCCTTCCTGTGCACACCTACCTGCTTGCTTGACTCTTAAGAGGGATTCTCTAATGAGGGAGCGGTGCAGGCGCTCATGAAATCATTTAAATTTCAAATGCATGAGGTGATTATGCCAGTGAATTAGCCCAGTGACTTACTGTGGAATAATTTAGCTCAGTCAGGCAGAATGGAGACAGCTAATGTCTACGGAGACCTCACAGCAGACTTGGGGTAGGGTGGGGCTCAGTGGGTTCACGGGTGGGAGGTGAAAAATGGAAGCTGGAAGAGGGAAGAGACGAACAGAAGTAGAGGAGAAAATCAATGGAGAGGAGGAAGGGAGGTGGTAATTGCCTGACAGACATGAATGGATAGAAGAAGGGAAGAGCGCGAGCATGCAGGTGCAGAAAAGAAGCAGGGAAGGAGGAAAAAGGGGGAGACACAACAGAGAAAAACATCCCAGAAGTGGGATTAAAATTGTTTCATGTTTTCTGTTCTTAGACAGTTATCTGCAGAGACAGTAGTAAAAGGGGAGGCAGGAATGATAGAGGAATACTGTAGCAGAAAGGAAGAATGACATCAAAACAAGAGGAGGAGTATACAGCCATCACATTATCCCTAGCTAGTCTGGCTCAACTTTATGTAACTCCGCTATCTATTTTGTAGGGCAATGTTGCTGCATCTGGGGCTTAGCAACACCCAGGACAGTTATGATTGGTTTAAAGAAATAAAAACAAGCCAGAGCATTTCAATCTTCGTTGCAGATATGCAAATATGTATTGTAGATAAGCATAATATGAAATGTACATGAAATGTACGAAGTCTTTGGGGATTAGACTCCATCATTAAAATATTTAAAGGGGTAGAGAAACAGACATATTCCCCCCCGATGGAGCCTAGACACTGGTGAACCAGGAGGCCGAACGAAGGACCTGTCCGCCGGAAAGGGACTCCGGTTGCAGTGGATGATGATGCCCAGAGGTGGAAGGGGAGGAGGAGGGTTGCATGTTTGCCTGAGAAGCCAGCTGATACCAAGGAAAGAGACATTTAAAGCAGGATGTCATGCCGTGATTGGATAATTAATTTGTGGCCAATTCTGATTGGTTTACTGAAGAGTGAACACCTCTTAACAGCTGAAAAGATTTAGGGAGAGATAGTGGTGATTGCAGCAATTAGAAGTTTTCCTGAAAGAATTTTTACTGAGCTTCATTTTTCCCCTGAAAGAATTTTCGCTGAGCTTCATTTTTCCCCTATCACAGAATAGATCAACTATGTAGTCCCCATGTTCCCTCAGCCCTATGTTCCCTCAGCCCTATGTTCCCTTAGCCCTTTGTTCCCTCAGCAATATGTTCCATCAGCCCTATGTTCCCTCAACCCTATATTCCTTCAGCCCTATGTTCTCTCAACCCTATGTTCCCTCAGCCATACTCATAACTCCTAAACCAAGATGATCAGTATTACTGCAGCAGGCCATACATCCGAAACATAAAATACTATTTATATATATATATATATATAATTAACTTGTGATGTGAACTATTGACTTTTCGAACAGGCTTTAGCTTAAGGCGACAGCCAATCAGAGCTTTTTGTGTGAAAACTGCTGCTGCGGCTGGAAACAAGGATAGTGAGAGCTGTGAGTGAACCCAAATAAACAGTAAAGCAGGGGTGTAAGTAACAAATTATATTTCTTCTCGTTACTGTAACAATGTTGTTTTCTTTGGCTGCCTGGCTAGGGTGGGTGGTGGCATACCTGTGTCAGAGAGTGAAAAGCGGAAATGAAGGAGACAGTGGGAGGACAGGCGACGGTGGAACAGCCTGAACAAGAGACTAACGAAGAGAGTCAGCGTGTCCTGATTTTACTGACGTTTCCCCTTGATTAAGTTATGTTATTGTTGTGTCGACATCTTTAAATGTTTACAAAATGAACGGTCAACCGAGGGTCACCGTCGCTGGATGCTACACCGACTGACGAAGGAAGAGGAGTGGGCTAGCCGGCGGTGAAGCTGAGGACACACCGGGCCAGAGGAAGCTCAATTAAGGTCGGCCCCATCTTCACCTTTTAGTCGGCTGCCTACGCATTCAGTTCCTAGTATCACATGTGCAGGCACAACCAAGCTCTGTTGTAAAAACCGAGACAAAATGAGTATTTAAAAAATCTGTACTTTTACTTAAGTACTGAATAAATGAACAAGCAGAGAAGTTGGACCTAGACTCACAGAATGCCCGGTGAGAACAACAACAAATGTATTGAACCTACCAGATGAGGATGTCAACAACCACTGCTTTGCCCATTGTAGTGTTTCACGTGAGCTTAGGTGGTGTGTAAAAACTGTGCAGTCCCTCATTTTACTTATAAATATGTGTATTTCTGGGCCAATGAAGTGTTTATATTGATGTTTGATTCTACTTTTGTTTCTATAAGAAATGTCAGCCTATTGAATTCATGTAGCTTGAAAATGCTTGTTGCACCCACCGCGGTGTCCTTAGACTTTCTTTATGGTTGTTTAATTGTCTGAATTTTGTCTCTTTTCTGTGGCTATACAAAGGTGTGTGCGAGTACGAGTCAGGAGTCAACTACAGAAGCACCGACCCCGTCCTTTCCTCCGCTGCACCCCACATAACCCCACACAGTATATTATGTTCAGCTGTCAAGGCAATTATTTGCGATTAATCATTTGATTGATGTGGCAAACATGTTTCTGCTTACAACCAAATAATGGATCAATCAGGGACAGGAGAGAGATCATTTAGAAACACAAGAGAAGCCATAAATTATCTCTGATTGCCTAACACATGATTAATGTTCCAGTGTACATGACCCTCATGTGATTCATCAGTGTTTTATACGTAATTGATGTACAGTATACCGAGGGGGATAAATTAGATGGGTGCAGCCTGCAATGAAACAGTGTGGTTGTGTGTATCGGGTTATTGTTTGAAGAATGTGTCTTTAATAGCAATAATAATATCTTTTCAAGTGATCTGTGTAGGTTGTGAAGAGTTCAGAGGTGTCATTTTTGTGGTTTATGTACATGATTATTATTACCACATCACAGTTATGTGCTAGAAACATGAAAATGTAAAGTTAATAAAGTTTATAAATTTAAGACTTAAGGCAATTACTATTGGGATCATTGTTAGTTCAATATAAAGAATATTCCATACCTGTCAGTGAAATGTATTCCATCAGTTCCCACGTTACAATTGCATGCAATGTTTTTTCAGTACATGAATGACCAAGATTTTACTGCAAATCAATTTTTATTAAAACTTCTATTAAAAAGAAGACAAATGCTGCTACAAATGTGTACTTCATACTCTGATGTTTTGTGATAATTTCATAATTGTGTAATAATTGTAGATGCTATGAAACTTAACTGTGTCCTCCTCCTAACTAGGCCTGCTGTGTGTGTGTGTCTGTGTGTGTCTATGTGTCTGTGCGTCTCTGTGTGTGTCTGTGCGTCTGTATGTGTGCGTGTCTGAGTGTAGGTGTCTGTGTGTGGGAATGTTTTCTTTCTGCACCTGCTATTTAAACACAAAGTTACAAAATTGTTACATTTCAAGCACTTTCACCTGTTCTGATGAAGTTCTAAGCAATAAGCACCAATAATGATCAAAAATCTTGTTTCTATTTTTTATTTTTTACATTTTTTATAATTGAATGTCCTTGTTTTCTCACAAAAAAAAGAAATGATCATATGATCATGTGATGTCACAGGGTTAAATAGCAAATATGAACCATAAATAATGTATATATCATTGGTAATTGAGCTAAAGTAAACATCTGTTAAGTATTTTTACATAAATTGTTATGGCTGTATTAATTTAAAAGCCTAATTATGTGGTGGGTCCACCAGACCTGGGAACATTGGCTGTGTAACAAAAATATGAACACCACACAAGGGTTAAACAACTACTGTACTTCATGCAGTTTATGAGGCAAAATATGCTGGTGCCAACGAAGACTATACGATAGACAACCTTTGTTATTTTGTTTTATATATCAGAAAATGGTTCTCCACATATTATAACCAAATCTGGCAGTTTTATCTTGTATCTTTCAATAGAAGATATTGTTTTAAAGAGCACAGTAAAGCTCAAGCTGTCCTCCAGAAAGAGAGAAAGTTAGTGGGCTTGGTTTTTGTGGATCTTCCAATCATTAATCTATCTAACTTGTTGTCCTCAGCCAGCAAAGATCTTGTCCCACCCTCCTCACTCTCACGTGGTCATGCCCTAACACTTGTTTTGTACTTTGATAGTGGTGTTTTTCTTGAAACAGCATTTTGAGCCAGAGGCTGTGTGAGTTTGAGTTTTGTCTACTGTCTATTTTGATGCGCTATGACATCTGTTTGATTGTTGTTAGCCTTCGACGTCCCTACACACAGCTGAAGAGCCAGTTTCAGGAAACAAGAGAAACTAGGCATCAGCAAGGTCACTGTGTCCCCTGATCATCAGACCATGTGAAGTTATTTATTTTTTTGTAGCCTAAAGTGATTGAATGCAGCAGCTTTTCTAAAAAAAAACGCAAAAAACTAAAATAAAAAAAACGATAAGATTAGCTTATTAGTTTGGAAAAATAAAAGCAGTAGAGTTTTAAAAATGATTGGTTAAATAATTTACTGATCCTTTATGTTTCACCACAACAGTGCAGGGAGTGATGGTTATAAATAGTTCTCCACCTCCCTCTCTTCTGCAACACACATTTTGTTTGCACGATTTTTGTCCCTTATCTTAGTGGCTAAATTGTGACCTGCTTGTGGGCATTCCTGCTATTAGCTGTAAACTTATGCACATAGCAATACTGGAAAATTCATTTTCAAAAAAACTACTTTTAATGGAGTTTGTATTGCCACCTGGTAAATACACATGTATACACATGTATACAGAAGCCCTGAAAGGCAAGCTGAAAAAAAAAAATTGCAGGCAATGTTGGCCAAAACCTGTTTATCTCCCACGTAAAAGATGTTATCGCCGATATTATCTCATACAAACGAGGTAAACTTTTAGGCCTAATGAGGCTGTTTTGAGAGTGAGAAAGCTGTGCAGAATGAAATTCTTAGTGCACGACATGAAGGGAATTAAAAGTTCAGCAAAATGCAGGAAAAACAAAAGGTTTTACCATCTCAGTCAACTTCAAATGTCTACTGTTATACATAATGGAACTTTGCATAGGCGCCGACTGGGGTTAAACAGTGAACACATGTAGATTATGACTAATGAAATCATATCGCAAGGAGACTGCATGCCAAACCTCGTTTGGGCTGTTTTAGTGGTTATCGCTATAATCGCTTGCAGACGGTGGGAAGGGTTATTTTTAAAATGTAAATTTCAACACTGGTGTGCCTTAGTACTGCAGTCGCTAACTGGAATTATGTTGCATCAAGCCATTAGGCATGGCAGATTAGTCAGTTACATTTTGTTTAGTCTCACTTTGCCAGACCTTCCTCCACAGCGCTGTGGAGGAGGTTCTGGCTAGTCTACACAGCACTCCGGGATGGGAGATAAACGTGCTCCGGTTTATTGGCATTTCTTTAAACCAATCACCATTGTCATGGATGGCGCTAAATGCCGGACAGAGCCACGGTAGCGAGCTGTTTGGATTTACCCTGGGGAGATGTGAGGAGCAGTTAACCATAGTCCTCATTAGGGTTGGGTACCGAAACGCGGTGCCAATAGGGCACCGGTTCCGAAGTAAATGGTAGTAACAAGACCGAATAAGAAAGAAAATTGCGGTGCCTCATTTCGGTGCCTGAAGAAGCATCGCTGCACGGGATGCTACGTTACTGTTCGCTAGTAGCTGGATTAAACACAATGGTTAAAATGCTGACAGCTTACATTAAGGGGTGTAAAGTGTGACTGTATTTCCTTGTAGAGGATTCCAACATCGAGAAGTAACAGTCTGACTGCAGCTGCAGTTGTCGGACAAAACAACTTGAAACTCACATTCAAAGTTATTGTAAAATACCCATTTCCCATCTGGTGCTTGATTTTGTCGTTTACCAGTAATTTACTGGTGAAATAAGTCATTGTTATAAGTTATTGTTATTACATTATTAATCAATCATTTAATTTTGACCATATGGCCAATAAACAAGCCATTGTCTAATGTCGCTTTTGAGCGACATTAATTAATTATTTTCTCTGATTTAGATATTTCCCTATAGGTGTTGATGAAAACAACGTTCATAGCTAAAAAGAGAGCAAATATTGGACTTTATTGGGTGACCAGAAAAGCATCATCAGATATGTTGCTCCTTGTCTGCTGGACATGTAAGCCAATTGTTTGCTCACACGCAGTGGTGGAAGAAATATTTAGATCCTTTACTTAAGTAAAAGTAATAATACCACACTGTAAAAAATACTCTGTTACAAGTAAAAGTCCTGCATTGAAAGAGTCACAACAGTTCTGTCAATCAACTAAGTGTTTAATCGGCAAATAATTTATAGTTATTATATAGTTTTATATGATTATATGTAATATTTGTTGTACATGTTTAATTTATAAGAAAACATCATATTGTTCTGAACTACATGCGTTTTGTGTGCAAAAATCTTAATTTATAAATTAAAGGTCCAATATGTAATATTTGTACTGTAATAAATCCACCAAAGCCTCATCAGATATTAAGGAAACATGTTAAACTGAAATACTATCTTTTCTGACAACAATGCTAATTTCAGTATTTTTTCTTTTTGAAATTTACATTCCGTGACGGAATTTATGTTTATGTTTTGATCTGTGTGTTGTTATCAACGGCCCAGTTTGACAGGCAGGCTGGGTTGCCAGATATACCTGTAAAAACGTAAACCCAGCGCGCTATAGCTGTAACGGTAGTACAGCCATGAAAGCAGCAAACAAACAAACAGGATCAACGGAGATAGATTCTACATGACATAAAAAAAAGAAAACAGCATGTTTCTAACAGTTGCGTGACCAGAGACGTAACAACCCCCTGGTAAATATTGGAGATGTATTTGAAAGATGGAGACAGCTTAGATCCCAAAAGGATGCAGGGTTGGCTTATTTTCTCCTGAACAGGTAAGCATTAGCTTCAGGCTAATTTATCACAGCTACTAGGGACGGGCATTTTTTGTCATTTCAACATTTGTGTACTCACATTGAATTATATAGCTAGAGTAACCGAGTTGGTTACTCGCAAAAACAATTGAGACATAGCCAGTAAAGTGATCCCGACTGGTCCTGGCTAACGCCGCCATGCTAACCCTGCTAACTGTTAACGTTACCGGGAGGACCAGGCAAGAAGCCCATGGCTGTTTACAGCGTGTAGCCTCTTCAGCGGCTGGAGCCGACAACGGTGAGTTATTTTAAACCACGAGAGGGGGGCTGTAAATCGGAAAGAGAGGACTGTGAGTTTGCAGTGTGTTTAGCGATTGTTGCCGTAATTCTAAGCCAATGAAGTGTGTTCCGTCGGCAAGGTAGTGGTATTTTTAGCATTTCGTATTGTAATTCTAAGCCGAGGAAGTGTGCCTGACTGGCGTGTGGAGAGGACAGTGAAGTTGTTCTGTTTTTAGTGGTTCATACTGTAATTTTAAGCCGAAAAAGTGTGTCTGTCAGTTGGTTACAGAGCTCCGCGTGAGCACGGGCTTTTATGACTGTCAATATAGCCAGCATCTAACGTTAGCTACTCCGCTGTGCTGTGGAGTAACGTCTGGCTATGTGAGACTAGCATCTAACGTTAGCTACTCCGCTGTGCTGTGGAGTAACGTCTGACTATGTGAGACTAGCATCTAACGTTAGCTACTCCGCTGTGCTGTGGAGTAACGTCTGACTATGTGAGACTAGCATCTAACGTTAGCTACTCTGCTGTGCTGTGGAGTAACGTCTGACTATGTGAGACTAGCATCTAACGTTAGCTACTCTGTTGTGCTGTGGAGTAACGTCTGGCTATGTGAGACTAGCCTCTACCGTTAGCTACTCTGCTTTGCTGTGGAGTAACGTCTGGCTATGTCAGACTAGCATCTAACGTTAGCTACTCTGCTGTGCTGTGGAGTAACGTCTGGCTATGTGAGAAAAGCGTCTAGCAACATTGTTGTGAATGCTGCGGTCTCAGCCTGGCAACCTACGTGAACTTCGAGTCTGGGCAGGAGGGGGCGGGGGAAACGACTCTCCAGTATTTTGAATTGGTAGTGCAGTAACTATTTTAACCGCTAGCTGCCAGTATTACACACAGTATTACATATTGCACCTTTAACTAGTAGCTAAAGCTGTCAGATTAATGTAGTGGGATAAAAAGTGCAACATTTAGTGGCATGAAAAGAAAAGCCAAGTAAAGTAAAAGTACCTCAAGTTTGTACAGTACTTCAGTGAATGTACTTAGTTACATTCCACCACTGCTCACAGTGTGATGCCATTGTCGACTTCACAGGCTGTTGTGTTGTGGATTTAAAAAAAATAAAAAATCAATGAATACAGTTTTAATTTGCTTATATGTTATAAACACAAACACAGATGGATATAGATGTGCACCACAGAATACTTACTGTGATTCCAATTCCTCTTCACACATCTAGAGGCCTGACATTGTGAAGTCTAGCTGCATTTCTCAACTGCTCTGTGACTATTTAAGGACACTGTGGCTGTAAGTGTTAATGGACGTGATCGGGTTTGAATAAGAGCTGCGCACTCATACAGCTTGTGTGAGTTTGAAACTGTGTGTTACTGAGTCGCCGAACAAGAGGGCGTATCTTCACTCAACTTTCCACAGAAAAATACAGTCTAAACTTTTTTAATTTTAACTCTTTTTTTTTTTTTTTTTTTTTTTTTCATGAAATCTTGCTCACTGATCACGAATGTGATAAGTATTAATGGAGGATCATTATCGCTATTTTCAATCTCTTTGGAATTGAGACACAGGAGGAGTGGCAGCTAATTGCAGGGCACCGCATCTGAATATCTGCAATAAAAGGGAGCTTTAGTACATGCTCTTATTAGAGACTTGGCATTTTGAAAGCAATCGTGGCTATGTGCTGCTGTTATGTTGTATTACCCCAGGTTTCAGCATCCCTTCTACTGTAAAATAGGCAGTGAGCCTTATGCATGGAAATGAGGTTTGAGCTATGTTGCAAAATGTCTGAAGTCGTCCCATTCTTTATCTCTTTCTCTGGATATGTCAGAGCTACCCATATGAGTTCTCCTCATTCCTCTTTTTTTTCCATCCCTCCTATCCACACCTCAATTTTCCTGTCTTCTTCACCCTGCTGCCATTCTTGTCCCACTCACACCTTCCACTAATTATGTGCCCCTCAATTAAAACTACAAAAAAGAGGGGGGAAATAAAAAAAGAACACAGATAAAATTGCCTGCCTGACTCCAAATACCACAGTGCCACCAAGTGGTCCATAATGTCATGACAGCCTTTGTAACAGTATACTGTACAGTAGAAACTATGCTCACACATAGCCAGAGTGATGATGGATCTGTGGAGTTAGAAGATGAAGGTTAACAGTTAAAGGGTGCTCTGAGTGAAACCAGCGCATGTGAAACAGACTCCTCTGATGAAAGAGGGTGAAAGACAGAGAGGTGGGCCAGGGTCGGATCGATGAGACGGAAGAATAAAGAAAAAATGAAGGCAACAAAAGACAAAAGAATTACATAGAAACTTCACCTCAACGTTTCATCACTTTGTGTTTCATGGCTGCCTTTTTCCTCGGCGATGGTGTGTGTGGTGTAAGGTAACCATGCCTCTGCTATGAAAACAGCAGAGCCACAGCTGCCTCTGCCACCACAAAACCACAAGGCTAGGCTAAAAAAACAACACACACACACACACACAGGCAAAGATAATTGGTAAGATAAGATAAAATAAGATAATTTGGTCGAATCAAGTGATCAACGCAACATTACAGTTTCGACATTTCCTCATCTTTGTTGCCATCCATCACTCGCTGCCTCAAAGTGAGATATCATCATGAAAGCCAACAGTTGCAAAGTTTCCACCATCAAAGACAAAGACATTTTTTTTCTATTTTGGATCAGAATCAGGGAAATGAAAGGAGCTGTTTGTGTTAGACAACCATTGCCTTTAAGTCATTTCCTTCTAAACTCTACCATCTTTTGTTCTTCTTGTAACTAACTGAACCTTTGAATTGAATTGAATTTAAATTTAACCCGAAGAAATTATACTTTCTGGATCAAAAAGGCAACAGCACAAAGAAAGACAGGAGTAAGAAAACTGCATGGAAGCAATGACAATCATCTAGATTCACGTCTCTTAAATTTCCAACATGTATATCGACAATCATCCTCTCAGTGTGGCCTAAAGCCACATACTAAACTCTTACCTCCTTACCTCTTACCTCAACGTGCTGTACTAAATGCCTCCAACATACTCCAAAGGTTATCATGTGGCTGATGACTATTTATTCAAACAATTAATTATTATGATCGCCACTTGTTTTAAGCAGTGTGTTTGTCTAGTCTGTTTTTTTTTTAAGTTTCAGCTGTACTTCTGTAACTCATACAACAACTTGTTGTTGCTCTCTTAAAGTGGTTTTCAACATTGACAAAAGAGCCAATTACAGTCTCTGTGGGCAGTTTATATCAGAATAAGCGGTGGGGACATTTATACACTTACTGTTTACAATCAACACTTAAGTCCCTGCTTATGAAACGTTGAACTGCATTAAACTCTACAGTATAAAAAATAAACATTGACTTTGTACATCATGCTTTTGTAAGAGAGGCAAGTTTATCTTGCAGCATTAGTAGATGGCAGATGCCTGGCTCATGCCATGCTAATGTGCTAACATTTGCTAGATAGTTATGAGCTTAGCTATCCTTACTAGAAATGTATGAGGGCACACAGATATTATGACGTACATTTGTTCTCATCAGTGTTCGAACTATACCGTGGCCTTCGCGGGAGCCCATTTTTTTTCCACGGGGAGGGGTCGTGCGCTTGCGACTTACAAAGATACATAACAGCTACAAGTGTATGCACTATACAGGATTATGCTTTATTGAAAGGAATTGATAGGTCAAACAGCAAACAGCCACCCACAAATAGTCCTTAAACAAAGCATCAGGCTGTTTTTGAGATTTGACATGAACAACGGTTAAAGTTACTCTGGCTACCAAAGAATACCATAATTCCTCCGTTCAATTAGACCTTAGCGATGCACCCCAAGCTTCCATCCTTAACAAACAGCCATGTATATCGGCTCTTCCAGTCTCTCCACTGCTGGCTGTTCCAATTTAACGGGAGAGAGGAGCAAGAGGGGTAAGGATCATCTTCAGCCAGAGAGGACATTATTTCTTCAGCTTCTTCTTGCGTTGTCACCCCAGTGGGAGGTGTGCTAACAGGGCTTGCAACAGATGAATTAGTCGTGCTATTAACGTCATCGCTACACAATTTCTTAGTAAAACCAAAATTAATTAAACTGCTTTGTTTTCTTTTTGCCATGGCTAATGATGCTTACTGCAGAATGGATTTCAAGGACTTTGCGCGCCGATTAATGGCCTTTGAGTTAACATGTAGCCTACTAAACAAGAGTTGAATTTGCACCGCAGCACATTTGGTGTGGTGGTGAAGTGTAGTCATGCTGCGTTCATGAGCGTAGGGAATTGAACGTCTTTAATGGTAAGAGATCGCACAGGGATGGATAATGAGCGTTGATTAAGATTAAATTACAATGACACCTTCAGATATGACAGACCCCCTCAGATTTTTGACTTTGGTGCTTCCATGGGAGCCAGTCCTCACTCTATAGGAGTTCGGCTCCCTCTTGCTCCCATGTAATTCGAACACTGGTTCTCATGAACCATACGTTCAAAAAGCTAAGAAAAGTTAAGTACAATAATTTGAAAGTTTTCAACGTTTTTATATATGCTGTGTGCACCACATTGACTGCTGATGTATAACAATGTGGCTGGCTGCATAGGGAGGAAAGACTTCCTGGGGAAAATGTTTGTTCCTTGGGAGTGTTTTAATCCAAACCACGATCTTTTTACTAAACCTAACTAGTCGTTTTGGTGCCTAAACTTAAATGTCCCATGACATGGTGCTCTTTGGATGCTTTTATATGGACCTTAGTGGTCCCCTAATACTGTATCTGAAGTCTCTTTTATATAGACCTTAGTGGTCCCCTAATACTGTATCTGAAGTCTCTTTTATATAGACATTAGTGGTCCCCTAATACTGTATCTGAAGTCTCTTTTATATAGACCTTAGTGGTCCCCTAATACTGTATCTGAAGTCTCTTTTATATAGACATTAGTGGTACCCTAATACTGTATCTGAAGTTATACTGTATCTCTTTCCCGAAATTCAGCCTCGGTGCAGCCACTAGAGCCAGTCCCACAATGAGCATTCCTTAGGATGTGCCATTTCTGTGTCTGTAGCTTTAAATGCTATTGAGGAGGAGAGGGGGGGGGGCAAGGTGGAGGAAGGGGGGTGTGGCCTTGACCAACTGCCACTTTGCTAGTTTGAAAGCCATAAAGTCTCTCTCTCTCTCTCTCATGGGTGGGCCAAATTCTCTGGGTGGGCAAAGCAGAGAAAGGGGAGGTAACCTTTCCCCTTATGACCTCATAAGGAGAAGATTCCAGATCGGCCCATCTGAGCTTTCATTTTCTCAAAGGCAGAGCAGGATACCCAGGGCTCGGTTTACACCTATCACCATTTCTAGCCACTGGGGGACCATAGGCAGGCTGGGGGAACGCATATTAATGTTAAAAAACTCATGCCATGAAATTTTCATGCCATGGGACCTTTAATTTAACTCACCTTTTGTCGCTTCAACTTAATCGTAATGTCCGCCGAAACGACCTGCAGCTCGCGGAGCTCTGTACCTGGCTCAAAGTCCCCTATTCTCGGGTAACTGAACCACCAACTACCGCTGATACAACAAAGCACAATGCGTAGCACCATGCTGAGCACCATGCGGAGCACCATAGCCGGTGCCGCAAACTGCTGCTGATAGCCACTGTAGCCGACTCACGTGACCAGCCGGTGGTCTCCTAGTTTCGTACGATATCTTAAGGTGCTTACACACCAACCAGACGGCTGACCCTCAGCAGAAAAGCCAGTGGAAATGACCAGTCGCGTCCCCGAGGTCCAAAAAACTGCCTCTGAACACACTGAGGCGACACCGACTTGAGAAACGTAATACGTCTCCATAGCAGTAGGCAATCTGTAATGTTGCTCAAGAAATGAAAACCGGCAGCTGATTGGACGAACGCGTCACATGGGTTTGTTTTCTCCGGAAATTCAAAGCCAGACTGTCATGGCGGCCCGTTGAGAATACGATCTCATATTGTACCAAAATAGTTCACTGAAACATGTTTCTGAAAACATTTTAAGCAAGAAATAGGCCGTGCAGTTCCTGAATCTGTCTTCATTTCAGATCAACAAAGGTCAGTTTAAAAGATTGTCGTCAGATTTTGAGAGTCTACTCACCTCATTTTGCTCCCCATGTCCGGGTGAGTCCCGACTGCCCTGCCGCCGACTGAACATGTCAGCTAGGCCAAAATGAAGGCCGACAGCCTCCCAAACTGACGACGGCACGGGACACACCCAACATATTCGAGTCACTGACCTCGCCAGATTTTTGGCCTAGTGTGTCCACACCTTTACGTTTTGGTGTGCATACATTTTCGTACGATATCATGCAAACCCGTTCATGAGAATGCATTCACACTGGCCCAGAGATTTTTTGCATACATAATCAAATCAAAATAAACAGCTGTAAATTGCTGAATAAATTTGCAAACTAAATCTTTGTCATGGTTCATTAATACTTAGTTTAACCGTTAGGCAGTACTGACTTCCAAGATTTCGTGTTAAAGCTCAGGGTGAAGTGCCTCGCTTCCATAGTCTGAAAGCAAAAACAATCAACAAATGGGGGGTGAAGTCTGGTACTCTGCGTGATGCGTCATTACTGCATCATTACCATGAGTACAGAAAGACAGAAGAAAGCCATTAGAGCTAACGGAGACGGGATGGAAGCCATACAGAGTGATAGAGAAGGGGATTATTGTGTCTCCTGCCATCACTTCTCATGTTAGTTTAAATCTCATCAACACTACAGTAACTTCCCTCTCTCTTGGTCTTACCTTTCTCTGTCTTTATTCTCTTTTGTCACTTTGATCTCTGTGTGTCTCTCCATCCGTTCCGTCACAGGAATCCCACTGCCTGCTGATTGGTCGTACAATATGAGTGAGCATGATTGTTCTAAACTGGAAAAGGGAGAACACTTCCACTGATGAGGGGAAGGGGAAGGGTACCTCCCTCTGAGAATGAAACCACTTGGTGTGGCGTCTTCCGGATGGCAGCACTGGGGTTTCTACCACATGGACGCGCACGCACGCACGCACGCATGCACGCACACACACACACACACACACACACACACACACAAAATTCTCTCTGACTCTCGCTCATTCCTCTCCAATCTTTCCTTTTTTTCTCCCTCCTCCGTCTGTTTGTTGTGCTCCACCTCCCTGGGCTCTTTGAGTGCATTAATCAGTCAAGCCACAGCGCCACAGCTATTACTCATCTGGTCAGAATAAGAGAGACAGAGAGAGAGAGAGAGAGAGAGAGAGAGAGAGAGAGAGCATAACAGAACCAGCAAGAACAACGAAAGAGGCCAAGAATGGGAGAGAGAAAAGAGGTGGAGCTGGGGGAAAGGAAAGAAAATGGAGAAGTGCAGAGATGTACCTGCTCTGTATTCATTCATCTTCTGATATCTCTCCTTACCTCAAGGCTTTTCATCTCTCTAACCATCCATCCATTCATCCATCCATCCACTCATTCAGCCAGCAACCAGCCGTGCATCCATTCATTCCCTTATTTATAGATGCCACTAACTTCACACCCTCCCACCTAATCATGCATCCATCTTTCTATCCATCTTTCCATTTCCCTTTTCACCTCGCTCCCCATCTTCTATCCATCTCTCCATCTCTCCATCTACACCCGTCTCTTTCTTTATTTCTTTCCCCATTTATCCGTATCGTATTTCCGCTACCTCTCGGAGAACGCGGCGAGCCCAGAAAGAAAATAGTGGGGTGAAAAAGTGAGAGATGAGGAGCTGTTTTGCTGCTCAGCAAAGTCAAACTCAAAGACAAAGAATAGTTCACAGGATTTTTCTTTTTGCATCTCTCTGACAACGGTAACTAGAAACATAGTTAAAAATCGTGACCTAACTCAAGTGGATGGTGGAGTTCACACCACAACTATAACAACAACGACAGTGGGGAAAAATATCGTTGGGATCCCTTTCAGAGCAATTTGATAAAACGATAGAAACACTGACGGCAAATCAAAGGCACAGCAGTAATATAAGCAAAATGCTAACATCAGCATGTTAGTGTTGCATCACAACGACAGTGCTAACATTCTGATCCTAAGAAGGTATAATGTCTACCATGTTTCGCCATGCTAGCATGCTAACATTAGCTAATTGGCACAAATGAGAACAGAGGCCGATGACAATGTCATTAGTGTTGCAAGTATTTAGTCATGAACATCAAACATTCTTAAAGTCAGCAATCTTTGGCAAAACTTATTATTCAAACTTGTTATTCAAGTTGTAATGTGCTGGGGTAAAGAGCCAAGATAATGGATCAAGACAAGAGTTTACAGCCACGTTAGCAGTTCTGCGAGGCCGTACCTAACGCACAGAGCTGTTTGCAGCCAAATGCTAACATTAGCATGCTAACATGCTCACAATAGCAATACTATAGGTTAATGTTAACATATTTACCATCACAGTTTAGCTTGTTAGCATGCAAACATTAGCCCTCAACATACAGTAAAGCGAAGGCGGATGAGAATGTCAGTAGTTTCGCGAGATTTGGTCATAAAACAAAATATTGGACACTTTGAAAATGTTATTTAATGAAAGTTAAGGGATCGCCAAAGTGATTAGTGTTCATCCTGGATGTGTGTAAGAAACGCCATGGTAATCCTTTCAATAGTGGTCAAGAAATTCACTAAAAAGATGAAATGTCAACCTCATGGTGGCGCTAGAAGAAGAGTTAGGAGATCCTCAATGTCAGTAGGATACATCCTCTGGAAACCGTGAATATAATTTTACAGCAATCCATCTTGTAGTTGTTGAAATATTTCAGCAGAGGTGACTGACAGACCTACAGACAACCTGGCATTGCCATCTGTAGAACAATGCAGCTTGAATGGCCTAAAATGTACATACTGTAGCATGCATGTCATATTTTTAAATTCTAACAAGGGTTATCACATTACAGATTTAGTTCAAACCTGTCAACACAAAGAATCTCACATATTGTGGAACAAATTGCAAATGGAGCAGATGGCTCTATGAAGCAAATTATTCCTTGCCAACTCTATTTAAAGGTTACTGTTCAGTCAGTGAGCAGTCAAGCTATAGCCTTCCCAAGTTTTATGGTCACTTTATAGTGCTTCGATCCAAGCTTTGATGTGTGTATCCAATTCATGCAAAACACTAACAAGCCTTTAGGTAGGCTCCCCACGCCTGTGGTTCGCTGGGTTAATGCGAGTGACTTAAAACTGTACATGCAGCCATGGACACTGTAGGTACACCACATTCTGGGTAGGAAGCATACAATTACCAACCGGAGGCTTAGTGAGCTCAGAGTTTGATATTCAGATGTACTTTCAGTGCTGCCAAAGCACTGTTTATGAACAAGACAGAGAGAGAATGAAAAACAGCGGCAGGCGGAAAGACTGACATTTACATTTCATTAAATTGACTGACGCTCTCATTCTCAGCAACTTAATTGGAGTGCAACAGTAGAATTTGCAAGATCGAACCAAGAGGCCAGCATTACAATAAGTAGTTATGAAACATAGATAGACCAAGGAGAAATTGCAGTATGGGGGGAGGGGGATGGAAGAAGCAAGGAGACAGCCAGTGGGAACCACTGGAACCACAGCCAGACTGGAAATGAATGGAAGTGTGGACCTGAATTTGCCAGTGGTGGCAGAAAAGCAGAGCGTGCTGGCAAGTGTGTAGACCCTGGACATTGTCCTGGTGGTGTGCATGTGTGGATCCCTTTTGCAGCCTTGTTTGCCAGCAGCAGGATCTGGTATTCAACACAGTGGAGGGACTGTATGAGGTGGATAACAAACAAGGGTCTGGGGAGGTTGAAGACGAGGCATGCTACAGCGTTCTGGATGATTTATAGGGACTAGGAGTCTGGCCGCAGAGGCAGTTGCAGTAGCCCAGACTGGAGATAACTAAACTTGAACGAGGAGCTAGACACAGTCTGGTGGGGGAAAGGTCTGATGTTGTATTTGTAGTACCAGGCCATAGGCTGTATTGTGGAGTTAGAGTTGTGCTGAATCTTTGACATTCTGGGTGGCAGCGAGCATTGTTTTGTCAGCAGTGATGGAAGCGATCTGTAGAGGGCAAGATTTTTAAAGGTGACAGAAAACTGAAATATTGTTGAGGCTGAATTTGAGGTAGTGGGCTGGCATTTAACTGGCGATATTGGGAAAGAAAACCAAATATGCATGGCTCCGTGAGAAAGCATATACATAGAACAGCAGATATCAAATGTAATGAAGGGATCCTGAATGTGAGGTGACACACGAAAGCAGAGATAGTTAATGTGCTTAAAAAGCAGTGATATTAAATGTGTTTCCTTCCCGCAAGCATTTCTTTTTGTATTACCCTGCCCGGGCTGTAAATAGACAATGTATGTGTGTACAAATTAGAGCTCCCCCTTCAACTCAAGCTCCAAAATAAAGCATGAGAGGAAATTAATAAATAACAAATTTACCTTCAGGATATCATTGCATTCAACACTTCCTTTCTTGAACACAGAAATAGTTGCTGGCCCCAGGGATAAACTTGACATATTTTGTTTTTCTAAAATGAATGCGTTCTCAAACACACAGACAGCTAATAATGGTTCGCCAGACGGTGATTGAGAGGAAACTGCCAGAATGCCTTGTTCTGCAGTTTACATTTTGTTTCTTTATTTTTACTTGGCTTTGAACTCCACCCACTCCCCTGCTGCTGACGAATCCCGAGAGAGACGGTGAGCGGCATTGCAAGATGGTCATGATTGTCTCTTCGCTGATGATGTCATAAGTGTTGTTTATTTGTAAAGTGAGCATTTGTGTGTGTGTGTGTGTGTGTGTGTGTGTGTGTGTGTGTGTTTTTGCCGTGTATACCAATGACAGAAACTGTTGGCATGTGCTTTCAAATGACTTAGTATTTAAGTAAAAATCCATCTGTTTCTATTTTAATGGCCTAAAAAAAATCTTTAAACTTTACTTACTGTGATAAATTAGTGAAGAAAACTTTGCTGCAGCATCACATAAACTGCAACATCTGCAGCTGTAAAACACTAGAGTTCAGTGCATAGGTATTTGGGCAGAGCCCCTTTTCTGTCGTGTTAGGGCTGTACTTTAGCACATTATATTTAAAATAAAGAAAATGATTCTGAGGTTAAATTGCTGTCTCTGACGTTAATGTGAGGGTGATTACATCAATATCAGTATACATGTATTGTCGCTCGTAACAATGTAACAAATAGCAATTTAAAAACAATGTGGCATTTGGTATAGTTCTTTAAAAATAAAAAGGAAATTTGTTTCGGGGAGAATAAAATTACTCTTCTTCAGGGAAATTAATTTGGCAACGTCCGTGTGTTACGTCAACCCGTTCTCACTCCCGCTTGGTCAGTGGCTCTCAGAGTACGCCTCAGAGTCACATGACACAAAGTCTGGCACGTGGGACTGCTGGGATTGGTTGACGTCGCGGGAAACTCCAGTTATTGGTCCAATTCACGGTGATTGGTTGAATTTGCGTGAATTGTTGCAGTCAAAACATCGCGAAGTCCTGGAGGGACTGCTTAGTTAGTGTGTTTTTATGTTTGAACCATAGAGTAGCACTTTTTATTCCGTTGTATGTACTTAGGATGTTAAGTTGCAGATACTGAACAGTCTTGGTTCTGTTATGGTAAGGTATGGTTAGAGTTAGGCAACTAAAAAACTTGGCTAAGGTAATGGTATGGTTATTGAGAATGCATATGCCTGGACAAACCATCAGGCAAATTAATTCTCTGGAAAGGATTGTTACCTATTCCACTTTGCTACATAAAGGTCACACTGTGTTCTGCATTACCAATGAACGTTGGCATTTGACATAAATCGTGAGGTGCATCGCTTCCTCCATCCTTGGAGGTACTAGACTGCTCGTTCTACTGTACAGTGCCCCTTTGCCTCAAGAAATATTGAAGTTGGTGCTCCAAACCCCTTTGTACATTGGGACTGAAAAACATTAAGCTGTTTTGTTTAGATAAAAATCCTATGCAGTCAGTGACTTTCTAAAGTCTGCGACCCACAGATATTGGGAGACACTTGTATCTCCATCTGGCCAGGCACTACTACAGTCATCCTCACTGCTTGCTTATTTTTGGGCTTTTTCCCTTTCAGTCTGGTCCTCAACAAGTGAAATATGCTGTTAGTGTGAGGTCAATTGACTGAACATTTAACTCCTTGGTGGCCATCTGGGGACCATTGTCATGCTGCTGCTTCTTCTTAGTCTGCAACTATTTTTAAATACAGCTATGATGCCCCAATATGGATGCAAATACCCCAAACACCCTTAAAGCTGTCAACATGCTAACCTCAGTCAATGTTTGATGGTAAGAACAGTGTGTTGGAGTAAAGAGCCAAGAAAATGAAACACAACTACAGCCATTATAGTGGCTCCGTGAGGCTATAATGAGGCACAGTGGTGCTTTGAGCTAAATGCTAAAGTCTGTTTGCTAAGTATAATATTAACTATGTTCACCATTTGACATTTTAGCATGCCAGTGTTAATTAGTACTAAACACAAAGTAGAGCTGAGGCTGTCATTAGTATTGGACAAACAAAAATGTTGACCTAATTAGAGATCTTCAAAAGGGGATCCTCAGAGTCACTGTTTGATACTTTTTATTTTTTCAAAAACTAAAATATGTCTGAAACTCTACATTTACATGAATCCAGACCGAGAGGAAAAGACAAAATCCATCTTTTGGGTACCATGATTGTCTGTACAGAATTGTGCGCCAATACATGGACGTCGAGATATTTCACTTTCACCTGGTGGCGCTAGAGGAAAGGTCACAAGATCACCAAAGCCAGTAAAATTAGTCCTCTGGGAACCATACGTGTTTGTACCAAATTTCATGGCAATCTGCTGTTAAAATATTTCAATGCGGACCACAGTGCTGGACCAACTGCCAGTCCAACAGTCACACCCACAGGGACATTACACAGGTAAAAACATGTAACAAAAGACTTTCAGTGTGCACAAAATATTCTGGTCTCAACTCCTTTGACTTCCACACAAAACAATGTTTAATGAGAATGTGCAACGGTTTTGAACACATAAGCAAAGAATTGTGTGTGATCCAGTAGTGCTAAAGCTTGTGATGCACAGTAAACATGCAAGTGATGTTGGCTTTACTGATGTAAAGTAATGCCAACAGGAATAATAAGTGATTAACCTTTAATGATGATACTTCATACATTATGGATTATCAGTTCTGCATCTTTCACTGCCCGGTCAGTGTTATGGACAAAAGAATATTCTCATTACCAGTGCTCTAACGCCTACACAAACTGTATAACAATATTCAGCTTTTTACCCTCTGTCTGGCATATATCTGCACCCCTGCCAAGTCTCTCTCTCTCTCTCTTTATCGCTCTCTCTCTCACGTACACACACACACACACACACACACACACACACACTCAAAAATGTGTTGCACTTACAACCCACCCACATACACACACACACACACACACACACACACACACACACACACACACACACACACACACACACACACACACACACAAGTGACCTTGCCTCCCTGGGGAAGGACCATGTTTAATTGTTCATCAGCACTTTTCTCAGTGTTCCGCAGGCAGGGAATTAAAGGAGATGCGGAGGGAGAGAAAAATGAGGAGGGAGGTATAGAAGTTAGCTCTCGGGAGGATACCAAACACAAGAAGGAAAGGGGAGAGGAGAGGAGAGGAGAGGAGAGGAGAGGAGAGGAGAGGACGGCATGTGCTTAATTGTTCTGGAAGCAGATGGACAAACAGTCAGGCAAACACATTCTCTCAACTCCAGTATGATGAGCATCGCGAGAATAAGCCCCGTAGCGTCATGAGTAATTGTTCTATATGTCTAGTTAGATTCCAATAAGAGTGCAATAGCATTGATATATTGTTAACAATATGGTGAGTAACTGGGGAATGATATGCTATTTAAACCTTCGTAAATCACAGTGAAACATGAAACCACTGCTTTAATGGTAAATATATTGGTCCCTCAGCTCTTTTGTACCATGTACGCTGACTAATCATCTGCTGACCAAATAGACTGTGATGTGTGAAGTGATATTCGCTGATTTATTCCCGTCTCCCTTTTCTGTTCTCACCCTCGCTCCCTTTTTCTTTCCCTCCTCAGAACTTCTCTTGGTGCTGGTTTCTTACCTCATGCACCTTCTCTCTCTCTCTCTCTCTCTCTCTCTCTCTCTCTCTCTCTCCACACTTCTGACAAGATGGGATGGCAGATAGTGATGAGCCAGCAGTGGCCATGCTCGGCTGCTTTAGCTAATGGAACTCTCCTGTCTCTACAAGGCCTCACAATGTAGTCCAGGACCAGGGCCTTATCTCATCATCTCTGTGTGTGTGTGTGTGTGCTTGTGTGTACAAGGTTAGCACCTTTCAGCACAATTTGGTCACAGTGAGCAGACAAAGAGTAAAAAACTTAAGTAGTAATCAAAAAAAAAAAAAAAAAAAAAAAATATATATATATATATATATATATATATGGAAAAATGTTTGTGATAGCTTAGTTCGAAATATAAGCATACTGTAATTCTGGTTTAAAAAAATGGGGGTCTTATTTTCATATTTTTGGCCATTATTACTATCAGTCATAATAACATTGTACTCACCAAATGTGCGTGGATTGGTGAGATCTGGAAACATGGAGCAACACAAATTCACGCGATTAGATAACATTTTATTATATTTTAAACAAACCAACAGGTCAGCCAAAAACGAATCGCCCAAACTCTCTTTTACTTTGACATGTACTTGCCATAGTGTCAAAGCAGACGGATGATGGACTCCAAATAAAGTTAGCCACCATGGATAGATATTGAGCAGATCCTGGTGGAGTGCTCTGCAGGAGGGCATCCAAGCCTGGCAGAAAGTGGGTGCCTGCAATATAAGCAACACAGATAATGAGGTAAACAGCCACTTAAACGTACAATATGTAACTTTCTGCCGCTAGGGGTCTCTCAACTAAAACAATGGACGGTAAAACTGGACTTTTGATGACGTTGGGAAGTTGCGTGGAATTATGGGAGTTTTTAGTGTTAAACACCTTCGCTGCTGGTTAGAATGCATCAGTTCACGTTCACGAGTTTACCCATTCAAGTTTATTCACGTTAACGTTTATTCATGTTATTGTAATAAAATAGCTGCAGTTTCCCCAACATAATTACGTATTTCTTGATTAAATTTTTATTTGTAGCTGACCAGTTAGCTAGTGAGCCAGCAAGCTAACAGTAGCCAGCAGCTAAAAAACAAAATATTTCACATATCAATGTCACCTTTTGGATGGTTTCAACACCGGGGCGGACGGGGTTTGTTGTAACGCTAGCTAGCTACTAAACGAGGCTGAGAGACGGGTGTGGGTGGGGATTGTCGGGGAAATTTCCGCCACGGCGTCCAGGACGTTCGATGCCTGTTGTGCAGCAGCAGAACATCTCCCAGCTGCCCGGAATTATCTCCCCTTCACTTTTCAGTAATCTTAACTTTTTGTATTGTCGGGTTAATTTAGCTAACCGTAAAGACAGCTAAATGCGAAGGGGGAAGAAATTTGGCAGGGAGGAGATTTTCGGCACATACACCGGTAGCGCTACGGAGATGTAGCTAGCTACCGCTATGATGGCCGCTGTTGTGACTCGGTGCTGGGTCTTATATAGTCAGTTTCCCGACGTATAATTAAACTGCCGTTAGCGTCGTAAGCACCAGGCACTGGAGATAAGTTCTGGCTGGGGGTTGCTGTAATGGAAGTAGCTGGCTGATAGCTGACTGGGGGCTAACGGTAAATAGCTAGCTATATGTCCCCAGGGCTGTTGTCAGCTGTCATCCCGACTGAGTCTCTCTGCGCCAGGGGAGTGAGGCAGACAGACCGGGGTGTGCTACTTTGGCTAAATTAGCATTAGATTAATCGTCTATCTATACAGCTAACGTTAACGTTACTAGTGAAGTTATTTGTGGGTTAGCTCAGTCCTGTTAGCTGGGGTCGAAACAGTCATACTAAAAATAACTTTATTAGCGCGTTGAACGATGTTGTAACCTCACAATGTTACCCACAAAACATTAGCATCAACGTTAGCACATTGTAGTAACGTCAAGCTGGTATCGATATTGAACTTTCAAAATAGATAAGGTCTCTGTTGTATTACTGTGATTAAAAGTGGGATGTAATTAATCACAAAATGATGCTGTATGGCAAAACAAAAAGCAGTATTACGGTTACAAGTATTTTTTTTTCTGTGACATTGTATGATTTACAATTACTCCTGAACGTATCATCTTGGTGCCAGTGTTCTGACGGAAGTTAGAGTAACTGGAGGGTGAAAGGTTATATGACGCCACTGACGGGCGACTAAAGGAAACGTGTCGTGTCTGAAAATAAAATAACAGATTTCTCTGGGTTTGACATTTGGTGGAAACATTTGGGATAGTGTAAGAACACAACTCATAAAAATATATAACATAGGTATGGTCATTTTTAGACATTTTAAAGCAGAAATGTTACATATTGTACCTTTAATTAATGTAAAGATATAATATCCAAGACCTAAACACATGCAGTGATTGGATTACGTAATGACGTGGGAGGTAGAAGGTCAGTGACATTGCTGAACAAGAAGTTAAAAGACAGTATTTTAGATTTACGGTTACTGCCCATTTCAGGTTGAAGTAATATAATATATAATAATAATATACTGTATATACTTTCTTGACACCCAACATATTCACTCTTCTCCATTAGGTCTTAACTCATGAGAAATATATCAGGCTGTTCACTTTGTTCAACTAACTGCTAATTTTCTGCACAGCTGCTGGACAGTACATACAATACATGGGTTTATCAGGGGTTAGTTTTTCTGAAAACAGGGTTGATGAGAGCTGCAAAGCAGCTAAAAGATGCTGGAAAACTGTGTAGAGCTGAAACTGCAGAGTTGGGTGATAATAAGCCCCTGTGAGATACTCTTTCATATATAACATAGTCTTATGATCTATTGTTAATATAAATATGTTCACTATTCCAGATGTAACTGTCCATGTCTCAATTTACCACCTGAAGGCTGACAGTATGTGGGAAGACGGGTGGGAAACATTCCACATCATGTGTGGGATTTGCAGCATTTTAGTCTAATTAACTATTAAAAAAGCACTGGTGACAAATACTAACTCTTTATACTTTGCTGCCTACGTAACATCTGGTTTTGTCTACAGTTCATCTGAAGTTAGTGGCAGGTGTGACGTTTTTTGTAATGCAATTATTATTTCGAAGAAATGATAAAACTGAAATTGTCTACATTTCTCTATTACAACAATAGAGAATACACACTTAGTTTGTTCACATTTCTATTTGTTTGCAACTTTGTAACCCACTTAGACAAAGAAGTGAATAGCTAGGAGCCACAGCCCTGTGATAAAAAAATGAAGCAAGTTTTCTTGCCTGTGACAGACAAGTGCTACAGCATGTTAAGAGCTACAGAGAAAAGACAGAATTTCTTTCCAGTTATCATTTCTTCATATTCATGCTCACAATATCATTCACTGCACTCTGTTCTAATTCAAGTTCTTGCTTTGCTCAAGGCTGTATGAAAATGCACGCTTAGAAAAACAAATGATGTATGAGTGAAATCAACCCCATGCAGTACATTAATAAATGTATGGAAACAGCAGCACAGATTGTTTGCACAAAACTATTTCCCCTCCTCTGCCCTATCCTACTCCGTACAGACGGAACTGCCTTGTGGCCATATTAATGCAATTAAAACCATTTAACTGTGTGTGTATTTGAGTCTGTCTGTCCATTGAAGCATTTGTATGCTTGTATTTATTTGTAGGGGCTTTTTCAGTATCACATATTGTCTATTGACATGTATGTATTGTTTGGTCCTGTCACAACCAGGAAAGCATGTGACCTGAGAAAGAGAGCAGAACTTCCAGGGGAAGAAATAAACTGATAGAGCTTGAAACGCTGCAATCCTCACAGCATGAAATACAAGTACAACACAGTTGGAATCTGTGCTGTGGATGGAATGATCACAGCTGAAGACATTCACATGCACTGCAGACACACACATAATACACACACACACACACACACTCTGAGTTAAAAATCCCCTGCCCAATTGCTAAAGCATGGGCTAATTATTAATTAAAGCAAATGTCTGTTAAATCTGTTTAAGTACAAAGGCCTTTCATTACACGCTCAGCCCTCTTAGGTATGAACACACACACACACACACACACACACACACACACACACACACACACACACACACAGTAACAACAGTGGCGTACTGTGTGTCTTCAGTTAGTTTTATTCAGTGAGGCTACAGGTAGAAAGTTCGTTGGCTGATTGGTCCCCATGGAAACTGGTGGTTTGTGAATCAGTGGGAGATCTTGCTCATGCTATTCTTTAGTGTTCTTTTGGTTCATGTTGCTAAAAGGTACCTTTTACATTTTGTCCAACAGTGCAACCAGTACTTACAGAGAGTGTTCTGTGTTCAGATATCCTTTCTTTATTTGACACTGATCTCTCTCAGAACTTACCAGAAACTCCAAATCTCTCCAATATTTTTCTCCAGTTTCTGTCCCTTTTCTCCTCTTGTTCATGAACTTTGATGGAGAAAGTCATACCGCCCCAGGATACATGCTTTAGTTCAAGTTGAAATATTATCTATTAATAATATATCAAACTCATGTATTTTTCATATCTGATTATCTATACATTGATTTTTTTTTTGTGATCACACCACCTCTAAAATTTAACTTGTGTTCTGTCATAACACATTTTAAGACTTATGATGTAATAATGTAATAAATACCACATGCTCTCATGAACCCATTATACGCTACCTGCCCAGTGTGCACAGACAGCTGGTGAACACATTGAAGCATGTAGCTGCTACAGAGATTGCTATTTTCTTTAGGAGTTGGTGGAGAATAAAAACAGATATAAAATAAGAGTTAATATCTTACTGAGATTCATTCTGCTGTCTGCTGGATTTGTAAATAGGCAACTGTTTGGCAACCATTTTTATTCAAAACCATTTTCAACTTTATAACGTGATAATATGTCAAGGTTGTGTTTATTGAGTGGCAAATAAGTTTGACTTTTGCAAACCTACAGTATGATGCATGGTGGATGGTGACTAAACTGGTAAAATCTTGCAAAAAATCAAATGGAGAAATGAAAAAATTACGAGATTAGCCAAAGAGGGTGTTGTATTCACATGTCAAAAGGTGATGTGTCAGAGTATTTCAACCATGTTCGCCAGGTATGATCTGTTGACTATTGTGTTTTTCATTTTCTGGTCAACCCTATCAAACCCTATCAAAAAGGTGACTACGTTTAACTGTTTCTGTTGTTTAGATAGAGTAAAGAAACATGGCCAAAAGCCCAAAGTATGTGACCAGCCCAAACATAACACCTTCATGTGCTTGTTTAACCATGTCTCCTTAAAACTTCATTCCCATACAACTAAAGTGCATTCTCAATTACGTTTGGGGGAAATTCACTGTTTTCCCTGTTTGTGGAAGTGCACATATTTGGTGGGGGGTTTAGGGTTCCTCCCTTAAGAAAATGTAATATTTTTCAATAGAAAAACAGTAACACTTTACAATAAGGTACAGCAGATAGAGCAGCTAGAGCAGATAAAGAAGTCCACTGGTGACCAACTACAATCATTAGATCTGAGTCATTCGATCAAGTCATTTAATTAATTTTGATACTCACATTGATTTTACATTCATTCAAGCCGGTAAGGATAACCCTGAAATAGTATTTTCTGTTCTCATATCAGTGACAGGCACGTGTTCTGAAACAGTCGCAGTTTTAAACACATGGTTAACATTGTGAATTGATACAAAACTATTTGGTAAGGATTAGGAAAAGACCGTGGTGTATGTGTGACGTAACTTAAGTTGCAAACATATGTTAAGAATGTCACAGACGTGAAGTACGCTTAGTATGTTAGGTATTTTGGGTAAGTTAACTTAATTACATACGTTAACATCCTGTATTTGTTTGACCCATCCATCCACCCCGACCTCCTCCCTAAGCAGACTTTGAGGCACTAAGGTTGCGTGATAAGGCCTGGCTCACAGTTGGCATTTCAGTTCGACCTAAAGGTGGATGGTAGCCTGGTTGACACCAGACCCTTCTCAGCTGTAACTGAGAGTGGGTCTGGGTAAGGTTCATTCAGAGCCCATTTCCAAAGGGGCGTCACCAACGGACACCGCTCAAATGCCTCTGGGTGCAATTGGATAGTCCTTCAACCAATCAGAGCAATGAAGGAGATGACGTATGCAGAGCGACGGAAAAACATCTCAACCAGCGAGCATGTTGCGCTATCGTCATCATGTAAAGCACGCCCCAACGGTTGTGATTGGTGCCTCGATTTGGAAAAATTGGAAATGGGCTTGAATGAGCTCTTGGCCAGATGGACTTGCAGAGCAAATCTCAAATTTGCCGGAAGTTCGTCAGGGTTTTCCCAGGCTAGGTGGATGGGGTTGAGATCAAGGCTCTGTCAAACACCATACCCAGAAAGCATTTTCATTAAGGACCTGGCTTTGTGCACTGAAACAAGAAAGGACCTTCCCCAAACTTGCCACAAAATTTCAAGCACACTGTTGTCTAGAACAGGGATCTTCAATAGGGGGTCCGGGGCCCCTAGGGGGTCCTCAGAGTCAGTGCAGGGGGTCCTCCAAATTATTGTTCATTTTTGAAAGTTTTTTCAAAAATTAAAAAGTGAAATCCAACATATTATTAGCAAACATAAATCCCCACTGCTAAATGGTCCATAGATAAGGTAGTCACTAAGGCCATTCACATACACAGTTCTTCCTAAGGGTTAACTGTGCTACATGTATGTTTAAAATTTAAACACGATTTATAAAATCATGCCAACATTTAGTAGGCTATTGGAATAGCTTAGTATTCTATGCATAAAGGTATAAAGGCTTTACACATTGTTGTAGGCCCAGTTTATTATGCAACTTCATTTTATACAACATATGTAGTAGGGGGTCCCTGCTCCATCTCTGTTTTAGTTAAGGGGTCCTTGGCTTAAAAAACTTTGAAGAACCTTGGTCTAGAACACAGTATTCTGGCATTTTGGCATGTTGTGTGTATATATATATATATATATATGAGCAATGGTACAGATATATATATAGCCATACCATTGCTCTTTATATCACACATTTCCTATTTTGATGGTTTATCCCTTAAGCTTGCCTTTTATTTCCGTGGGAGAAATAACACATGTGAAGTCATTGGAAGCACAGCCAAGCAGCACACACAGGCGGCTCGTTTTACAACTCATCATCAATTTGATAGTAATTTCACACTTGAGAAAGACAGCGATGACATTATGCTCGCAATGCAAGTGGTTGATACTGAGCTTGTCGGTTAGCACACTTCACAACATTAAAGACAACTTGAATAATTGTGATTAATGTGCTCACTTAATTTGCAGGCAGCTCTCCAGTTTGTTAGATGACGAAGGGGAGGGGGGGGAGCTCTAATTCACCATTAGAGTGTGCATGGAATTGGAAAGAATAGTATGGCTTCAGTAAAACACAAGGCTACACAGTGTTTTCTATAAGGACAAAGGATGAGAGAAAATTAGAAAGGCCGGATTTATAAACGGATTCATTTTATCCATTTTACTTGCTTAATTTCAGAAATATAAACAAAGCACAGGCAAGGAGATGATACAGGATCTAAATCCCATAATGCTTGATGCATTAAAACTTGCATTAAATCACACAGCACTGCGATATGGAACACAAAAGCGATATTATGGCCTGGATTTATTAGCAGAATGGCTCAAAGTAAACAAAGTTATTTTGTTTCCCTTATTCATCTGAAGTTTTATTTTCATTCATTTCTGCTCTCTTTGAGTCCCCTTCCACTTTGAGTTCCATGGGTGCATTTGTATGAAACTTGTTTATTTCTTACATTGCCTGCAGCACTCCTCTTCCATCTAGGCCTACTTCTACACGTTGCTAAGTAGGTAATTTCTTTTTTTTGTTTTGTTCTGGAGCTGACAGGGTTATTTGCAATGGAACTTTCATTTCGGTGGGTTCTCTAAACACTGAGCTTGATACATACTGTTTGAATTTGCCTGGGAGTAAAGGTACCCAAATATTTGAATTTGTTATAGTTTTTTTTAAGTCGGTGCTTGATTGACAGGCAGATAAATGTGAGGCTTCAGGCGAAAGAAAAGAAAGTGTGGGTGTGCAAGAGAGAAAGGGGGAGGAAGAGGCACACAAAGAAAACTTGCAGGTGGATGATAGACTGATTAATAAAGTAGTGTTAAAGTGTAAGCTATGAATTATACAATACTCAAAATGCCTTTGATTTGGAACTGCTGTTACTTCTACAATAACTATTTTTGTCTTATTTCCTTGATGGATACTGCCATAATTAATTGAATGCACATTATATGTGACAATACTGAAATCAAAGCTTAATAATATTTCACATTAGAGAAGATTGATTCATTTCCATTGAAAATCGGGCGTGTTGCGGCAGTGATTTAACTGCTGGGCGAAGATTGTTGATGTGTGAACTCAACTTCCAAACATATACGACCCCCACCCAGATTCATGGACGTGCCTTGCCATAGCGACCGATTCTGTTAGTGTCTCTGTAGTCCTGAGGCCTGTACTGCGAAGCAAGATTTGGCGTTAACGAGATAACTTCAAGTTCAACCCAGGGTTTTCTGTATCATGACGGTGGATCACTTGTTACCGGGTTAAATCCGCCGTGGTAACTTGTCCTGAACACCTAACCAGAGGCCTGTACTACGAATCAATATCAACATGCCCTGGATTTCATTGACTTATCCGGCCTCACCTAACCCTAACAACCGCGGTCCCTCATAACCTCATAACGTTCACAGAAAAAAAGACAGTGTTTGCGCACCACGACCAATCGCAAACATCTACCAGAGCCGCATATTTTAAACAGGAAGAGCAAACTATAATTCTACATAAATATGAAGAACACAAACACGGTTTTACAGGCAAAATGCAGGAAGGAAAGCTGGCAAAAGAAGCCGACACTGTTTTGCGTAAATCACAACGCTTATCCTTACAATATCACTTCCAGTGGTAGTCTACGTGATAGTAAGCTCCAGGATTTCTATATAGGCTACCCACTTAAAAATTCCCAATGACACGTAACAACATAGGCTACTTTCCATTATATTTTTGAATTATCATTTATTTTGAATTGTCATCCGTACTTTTTTCTTAACATCTATAGGCTGAATAAAGGTATTTTTACCGTAAATTGGTGCATTAAAGTGTATCGGAATGCAGGAAATGAAGTCGTCGATGCTTAAAACTTCCCTGGGGGAGGACACCCAGGCCCCCCCACTAGGACATGCGCCCCTCCTCCCCCAAAGGCAGATTCTGGCTAATACAGTAGGCTACAGTACACCCACTATAATATCCTACATTCGACTACACTGGTCACTTCCCCATCAGTCAGGCACAAGATCTGACCATAATTATTACACTTTTGCTTTCCATGAACTGTCGTTGCTTTAGCCTTTTATTTCAGTTGAAACCCTGGCAGTGGTAAGCGATCAAGAGAGAAAATAAAAAATATATCAAAACGTAATTCTAACCGATGTGCGTATTGGCAACACACGGCTGAAGAAGCCGACACATAGCCTATATGTAATTACCTCCTCTTAAAATCTATATCTTTCATAAAGATACCCATCAGTAAATGTTAACGGGGTTGTCGGTCTCTAAATTATCAATCGAGTATTGATTGGTCAGTAGGCGGTGCTTTAACACCGGTTGATCTCTAATCTCCAACTTAGCCTGCTCCCGACCAAGTTAGGTGTTCAGCATGAGTTACCACGGCGATTGAACCCGATAACAACTGATCCACCTTCGTGGTACAGAAAATCCTGGGTTGAACCTGAAGTTAGCTCGTTAACACCAAATCTTGCTTCGTAGTACAGGCCTCTGGTCGGGAGCAGGTTATGTTGGAGATCAGAGATCAACCGGTGTTAAAGCACCGCCTACTGACCAATCAATAGGTCGATTGATAACAGCGTCACCGTTCTTAGAAGATCTGGTGGAGCTCGGTGCCCTGGTAGTTATTGTTATGAAAGATATAGATTTTCAGCGGAGGGAATTACATATAGGCTATTTGTCGGCTTCTTGAGCCGTGTGTAATTCTGTTTGAATTATGTTTTTTCATATTTTATTTGCTCTCACGGTCGCTTACCACTGCCAGGGTTGCAACTGAAATAAAAGGCTGACACAACGACAGTTTATGGAAAACACAAGTGTAATTATGGTCAGATCTTGTGCCTGACTGATGAGTGATATTGAGAAACGTTGTGATTCACGCATTTACAGCATCGGTTATTTTTTGCTTGCTTTCCTTCCTGTTCCGAATGTATTGTGTTTTACCTGTAAAACCGTGTCTGTGTTCTTCATATTTATGTAGAATTATAGTTTGCTCTTCTTATGTTTGCGATTGGTCATGCTGTGCAAACCCCGCCTCTTTTATGTGAACGCGTGCGTCGCTGGATTGGGAAACCCTGATGGTTGATTGAACTAGTTGTTAACCATTGTCGTGACACAGCTTATGCGGGACCCTGTTAGGGTTAGATGAAGCCGGGTAACTGAACTAAATCCAGGGCATGTTGATCTTGACTCGTAGTACAGGCCTCTGCATTGCCTGACCTTCCAGGGACCTTATAACTTATTTAATTAATTTCTATTCTTCAGTCCTTTTTTCCTCTTTTGCTTCTTTCGCTGCCAACTCTTCTTGTTAATAACTCCTGGCCGGCTGCTACAATGTCACCTGCCAAAGTTAATTTTTACCTGCATTTGGCGGGTTGTCGGGTGTTCATTTAATGCCCTGCTTACTAAACCTTTAATGACGTTATGTGTTTTTCAAAGGGTGTGCGTGATTAATCATTTATTTGTTCATCAGGGCTCCAATTGGTGTACATGAACAATTTTTATGTTTTGTTAGTTTAGCTGCTTAGACAAAGAAAAACACGTTTGAGGATTCGTCATTTGTTACCCTGAAAAAGCAAAAAGTAATGTTTTTGAAAATTACGAGACACAAATTGTTCTGTTATACCTAATATAGGCGTCTGTGTTGTGCCTCTGTGATTTACAGCATTACACAAGTTATAATCCTTACGACTTTCATGAGATCAAAACCCCATTTTGATAATATGTATGGTCTGTATTTTTCAGCAGAAGCCATTCAATCTCTAATAGTTTTTTATTGGAATGGCGGGGTCCGCCATTCCCCCTCTGGATTCAGATTGCCTATGTTAACAGAAGGTGTTCACAGGAAAACAATGGATGCAAGAAGGTCTGGCAGCCACTACTCTCTCATCTAGAAAGGGGAACAAACTGAGAGTTCAAGTGCACTTCAGGGGAGGGTGGGTGGGTGGGTGAGTCAAGGAGGATGATGTCCTCGGGGAGGGTGGTGGGATTTCTTTCACCCCCTCTTTTGTGTTTTTCTTGCTTTGTCTGTCTGATGTCCACCACTGTTTCTTGTTATTTAGTGTTGTTAGTTTGCTTTTTGTGACACTAGAAATCTTAAAGAAACATGGAACTGTCAAAAAAGTTCCTTATTGAATGAAAATGTTTCTCAGTAAACATATTGGAAAAGGAAAACAACGCATGCATGCAATCCAGCGCAATTTAATCTCATAGAGCCTCACTGTGCACCCTTTGCTCACTTTACACCATATCAGAGCCATATTAGTACTGCTAATGGGGAACATTTCCTGCTGCCTTTTGCTTCATGTTAATAGCGTTCAACTGGCAAAACACGGGGTTCGCTTTGCAGGAATGGCTATGTGTTTGTCAGCGCGGTTAGAGTAATCATTAATCATCAATGCGTCTACACAACCAGGAAAATTTTTCAGTCATTTCAGCATCATTTCATCAGCAGATCATTGTTTTCCTTAATGGAAGTAATGGAACAGCCAGGAGCAGCCACAGTGAGCTATTAGATGAAGGCTGAGCACCTCCAATGCCTCAGCAAGGTAACCAACGTTACTGTGTCCCCGCTGTTGTGCAGCATTACATCAGATCGTAGTTGCAATTACTTTTGACCCATTCTTTCTAACATCAATGGGAGTTTGTCTGCACCAGTTGCTCTTCTACTGTATTCCTCACAAAGAAAATAATGGCTCCAGGGGGCCCACAGACACAGACCATTCAAGGATAACTGAATAACAGATTTCCCAAGATTTCTATTGCAATAATCAAAACACAACTTGACAGAAAGCATTTAGAACTTTCTGTTACTTTCTGGGGTTTTTTGTATACCAAAAGGAATGTAATGTTCAGAAGAATAAGGATGGAATGTTGAACATTGCCGGAGAAAGGAGAGTCATTCTGCGCTAGCTGGATTTCTAAGCCTCTTTTAAGGACATAAAGAGGGTTTATGGGCAATTCTACACTGAGAAAGTGCTTCAGTAGGTTTTTGTGTAGAGACAGTTTGTATGGGCCAGTGAATGTTTTTGATGGAAAAGAACGGAATGTGAATTGTTTGTTACACATACCAAAAGGGCCGTAACTTTCAACAAATACTTGGCAGGTTGGATGAACCATCTGTCTTATCATCCTTGTTTTGAACGAAGTCGCTCAGACTGTTCTCATGAACGATTCCTACATATAGCTACGAAAAGGTCATGCACTGTAATTGGTATCCATACCACGTGTTTATTACCGTATCCACCTGAATGACTGTTGCTGTATAAGAGTGTAAAGATCTGTGTAGGGAGGAGGTCAAGGTGGATAGATGAGTCATAAAACACCAGGAAACGGGCGTTTGTGTCTTGGGAGTGCTACTTAAAAGGGACCAGCGTTTTAATCCAAACCACGATATTTTTTTCTTTCACCTTCACCTTTTGTTGGCTAAACTTAACGGCAACGACGACTGAAACGCTGGGACCTCACGGTGCTCTGTACCCCTAAACTTAACTTTCACCGGCCGGTGGTCACTGTAATTTTGTACGATATCATACGCACCTGTTCATGAGAATCTGTTAAATCACTAGACCTAAACTTTACATGTGAAAATATGCTGGCTCTATACACGCTAAGAGTACTGTTTATTTAAATGGAGTCTCGTGAGTTTGCTGATGCCGATTTCGGGGCTGGTTAAACAAAAGGATCTATCTCTGTAGGGATTATTTCCATTATGTTGTCAGACACTTAGAATAACAAGCTGAGCCTGTCAGTGATAAAAACTGCACTTTTGGTGGACGGAATGTGCTTTAACGGAAGGTGCTTTATAAGATAAGCCTACAATGCAGCCTGGTTTGCAGCTGCCGGTTACAGCGTTCTCGCTCAATACTGTCACAGCCCGGTATGTGATCTCTGGATTTCCCTGTGTTTTCTGTTTGTTTTCCCTGTCTCCTCACCTGTGTGTGTGTGTGTGTGTGTGTGGGGGGGGGGGGTGGTTACTCATCAGCGGAGGCGTGGCTCTTCAGGCTTAACCAGGCACACCTGAAATCCATTCACAATCAAGCACAGTACAAGAAACCCAGCCAGGGGCGGATTTAAAGGGGGGCACTCTAGAGCCTTGCCCCCCCAGCTGCCCCCCTAACTTTGGTGATCCAAAAACTGAACTTGTAAAAACAACCCGCCACTATGTCCACAAGCCTCTCAAGACAGTGAACAAAACAATACATTTACCAAAAGTGAACAATTCATTTTTTTATTTTAAATGTATTATTAGCCCCCTGCCCCTCAAATACTTAGCTACGTACCTGATTTAAACGTGCGAGCAGCGTTCGCCCAGTCTGGCTCACACACAGCGAGTCTGCTGCGGTGCGGTGGCCCTGCAACCCGGCTGGAGAGACTGAGCTGCCCCCCCCCGAGCCTCTGAAGGTGAAGTCAGTTTCCCCGGGTTAAGTTTAAACACACATGTTTAACTTAAAGTTACATTTGTAATTAATGTATTGCATGCTAAAGACGATTCAGCATCAGCAAAAACAGCGAGTCGATTACGTTAGCCAAAAGTCAAATCGCTCCCTCGTGATTTGTAAGAGCACTCTGCCCTTTGATTAGTTTTGATTTTAGTAAAAACAAGAACAGCTTAATATGAAATATAAATTCTTGTTTGTATCCATGTAACGTTTACTGATGGTCGCCGTTTCGCAGGCGTTACGTTACAACACACAATACAGTGCCAGGTGGGAGATAGATCATTTTATTTGATTAGCTAAGCAGTCCTATAAAATCCACTTCCTCTCACACATCACAGCAATAATGCTGCACAAATTAAACCAGGTTACAACTGGGGAAATAACAAATACAATAGGATTAAGTAGCCTAGTCTAAACATAACTGTTGTGTGCATGTAAATCAATATTTTCTTATTTTATATTTGTTATAAGCTACTTATTAGCTACAGGGCCCTACAGTGTAGTGTAATACCAGAATAACCACAGCTTTTCACATGTCAACTTTTGCAGGCCAGAGTAGCTGAAGAAATTAGCTGGAGCCTAAACTTGAAAAGGAAGGCTAAAGGTGGGATATTGCCAGCTTTTTTGCCAAGAAAATTCAAAGAAGTACACAGGATGAAGAGAATGAGGGAAATGAAGGAGAAGGCAGTAAACTGGAGAGACTGTGGAGGGTGAGAGCAGGAGAAGACCACAGAAGGAGAAGAGGAAATCAGTGAGGAATGAAGAGGAGGCTCCAGATTCAGAGAGAGGGCCAGAGGCAGAGCGTGATCAGGAGGAGGCAGATGAAGATGACAGGGAGAAAGAGGCCTGCAGTTACCCCTGGACCATATGGTATGTTTTTATTTTTCTTCCACATACATTGCTGTACAGTAGGATAATATGTAATGTCACTTATATGCATTGGCTATGTCCATGTTTAGAATAGGTATATTCATTCCCATCATAGACTCAATGAGCAGTGAGGCGGACAGGCGCTTTTCCATCTCTAGCAGCCAGATAATGAGGGCTATACAAGCTTTAAACCCATCAAACAATGACTTCTTAAAGGAAGAATTGGTTTTGTTAGTGGCTGAGGAATATGGCACTGAAAAGTATTAAAAGTATTTAAAACTATTTTTGGGTTTGTTTGGTTAAAGCCATTCACATATAGGGATTCCCACGTACCGTCTACCCCTGCCACCCTGCCAAGACGTCTTGCCCCCCCCTTTACCACCCCATATAAAATTTTCTAGATCCGCCACTGAACCCAGCTCTTCTCTCACTCATCGCCAGAATGTTTTTCCACTCACATGTGGTAACTCCTCAGGCCTTATTCTCCACTGTTAAATCCGCTAGTGAAAAACTTAACTTTGGATCATTGTTGTACTCTGCTGAATCTAACCTCACCTGTGTCTCTCTCGTCACCATGCGCCTGTTGAAGCTGAGACTGCCTGGAAGCTGATCTACTGCCGTTACCTGCCACAAATCCCACACCACCTGAAATCTGCTCACGTCAAGATTGTCAATTCATCACCTTTTCCCCTCCCTGTCGTGCACGAACAGAGCTGAAATTAATTGCTTAAAACTATATCATCAAGTTGTCTGAATCTCCTACAGGGGTCCACGCTAGGAGATAGCCGTAACAAATACTGGACCAATTTCAAAGATTTTTGTTCACATTAGTCACTTAGACACGTGTGCGTGGGAAAATTGGGTCCAGGTTGAAAAATAACAAAATTACCCTTTAATACCGTACACTGTACACACACCCACAGCAAGTTAGGCAGCATCTGGTGGTGGTAAATCCTTCATGGCTGCAAGATTTAGAGTTGGCAATCAGTACATGCAGACGATCTGGCAGAGTGTGTCAGCCTGTTTTATCAGTTTAAAAAGGTCACCCTAGCATTTGTTCCCTCAATGAAAATGGTTGACAGGATGTGGGAAAATGGGGAAGTTAAAAATAAGATGAGGCAGGGTTGTAGCCATAATTATGCAAATAGTCTTCACTCATGGGCACTGCCATGGTAAAGAAAATAAATCTATTCACAAAAACCCATCGAGTTTGTGAGAGCGAAAGGGCACTTAAAAGGTTAACCGCAGTCGAAAGAGGAAATAACTACGAGAGATCTCCAAAACATCTAACAACATACTCTGTGTTCCATTGTCAACACTCTCGCTGTCTTTCTCTTGCTTTATCACTGCAAGGCCACCAGAAACCCACAACCAAGTGTGCAGAATCCAGCAGAGTAGCAAATAGTAACCTCAGAGGAAGTGCATCAAAGGGACACATTCAAAGAACCTAGCAGTCCATTGAAACAGAGCCAGGAAAAGGGGAAGAAAAAACTTAAAATGATGAAGCCATAGTGAAAGAAAACGTAAAATAGAAAAGAGAACTACAGGCTTATAAAAGCCATCAGACTTCAGCTCAGTGAGGATATGAAATTTTCCTCCATATACTTAAACCTTATACAGCTTGCTTAATTCAAAACAAATGCCATGCACATCTCCTCCTGAATACGCTGTTATTGTGTTATTCTGCAGATTTAACAAGTTCAAGTATCAAGTTCTTTGTCCAAATGTCAATGAGACATTGTAATGGAAATGAAGCGTTGCTATTGGTTGGAGCCGTGAAAAAAATGATGATAATAAAGTTGTAAGGAGTTGAAGCCAAAGTTCATTTCAACAGCGCACGTATATGTCTTTGCATTGTTGAGGGAAATATAAAATATACAACACGAACACATTTTGTTATACTTTTAAGTAGATTTTTAGATAGTTGTATAGTAGAATATTTGTAAAATACGTAGATGTTTAAATTATTTTCAAAGTATTTAACTTTTTTTAAAGGTCCCATGACATGGTGCTCTTTGGATGCTTTTATATACACCTTAGTGTTCCCCTAATACTGTATCTGAAGTCTCTTTTATATAGACCTTAGTGGTCCCCTAATACTGTATCTGAAGTCTCTTTTATATAGACCTTAGTGGTCCCCTAATACTGTATCTGAAGTCTCTTTTATATAGGCCTTAGTGGTCCCCTAATACTGTATCTGAAGTCTCTTTTATATAGACCTTAGTAGTCCCCTAATACTGTATCTGAAGTCTCTTTTATATAGACCTTAGTGGTCCCCTAATACTGTATCTGAAGTCTCTTTTATATAGACCTTAGTGGTCCCCTAATACTGTATCTGAAGTCTCTTTTATATAGACCTTAGTGGTCCCCTAATACTGTATCTGAAGTCTCTTTTATATAGACCTTAGTGGTCCCCTAATACTGTATCTGAAGTCTCTTTATATAGGCCTTAGTGGTCCCCTAATACTGTATCTGAAGTCTCTTTTATATAGACCTTAGTAGTCCCCTAATACTGTATCTGAAGTCTCTTTTATATAGACCTTAGTGGTCCCCTAATACTGTATCTGAAGTCTCTTTTATATAGACCTTAGTGGTCCCCTAATACTGTATCTGAAGTCTCTTTTATATAGACCTTAGTGGTCCCCTAATACTGTATCTGAAGTCTCTTTTATATAGACCTTAGTGGTCCCCTAATACTGTATCTGAAGTCTCTTTCCCGAAATTCAGCCTTGGTGCAGAATTACAGCCACTAGAGCCAGTCCCACAATGAGTTTTCCTTAGGATGTATACATATATATATATATATATAGTATTTCTGTGGCTGTAGCTTTAAATGCTATTGAGGAGGAGAAGGGGGGGGGGGGCAAGGTGGAGGGTGGGGGTGTGGCCTTGACCAACTGCCACTTTGCTCGTTTGAAAGCCATGATGTCTCTCTCTCATGGGTGGGCCAAATTCTCTGGGAGGGCAAAGCAGAGAAAGGGGAGGTAACCTTGCTCCTTATGACATCATAAGGAGAAGATTCCAGATCGGTCCATCTGAGCTTTCATTTTCTCAAAGGCAGAGCAGGATACCCAGGGCTCGGTTTACACCTATCACCATTTCTAGCCACTGGGGGACCATAGGCAGGCTGTGGGAACTCATATTAATGTTAAAAAACCTCATAAAGTGAATGTATATGATATAAAATATCTGTGTGGAATAGTTTTACATTTTAAATATGATTTATTGCAGAGGTAGTTAGAGATGATTGATACGCCTACGTCTGTAAGGCAGTAAAGTGGAAACAAACTTTTCCCCCTAGTGTCTCCAAGTGGTTTTATTGTTGGTGACCCAGTCGCAAAGACAACTAGATTGCTTACCCGTTTTCTTCAGAACTAACGGTACCCACAACACAGGACACAATCTATTTGTTTCCAAACAAACTGCGCAACAGAGATTGTGATAACATATATTCTGTCTGTTGATTTTCCATATCAACAAGTAGATTGATTCAATCAGCCTCTCTGGATCAGTCTAAGTTAGAGGTGCTCTAAGCAATGTTGGGTGACGTTACTTCTGGTTGACGTTCAAAGTATTGTCAAACTAAACGGAGGCTAGCTCCCCCCTCCCTCCTCCTCATCCCGTCCCTTCCCCCTCCCTTCCGCGCACTCCCGGAGGCTTATAGGGAACCACTCTAAACTCTGACCCTGTCTTTATTCTATGGCCATTACATTGTGCAATCAACATTTACTTCATAATAACTTATTATTAAAAAACATTTATGTTTTATCATCACTTTTAATATAAGGCTACAGCCAGCAGCTGGTTAGCTTAGCTTTACATAAAGTCTGGAAACAGAGGGACACAGCTAGCCTGAAAATGAGAATAAACATTTCCCAAAAGGTCAACCTATATCTTTAAATTACTGTTAGCAGTGAGGATGTTTGCATGCTGAAGTCCCATTGTTTCTTCAGGTAAAATGGATACTCTATTGCACGTCAGTTACACACACTCTATTAACAGAAGGGATATTTATTTTTCTGAGTCCTGATTGGTTCCTTGTGCTCAAATAAATGGTCAAAACCAGAAGTTGACTTCTGTGTCATTTCATCAAATAAATTGCTTAAAACAAATACACACGTCGCCCCGACTGAAATTGTGGAATACAAAAAGATATGGGATGTTTCTTTTTTTATAGTCCTGTTACTATGGTAACATGTTTTGGTCACTGCAGGGGAGCGTGTGTTCACTTTCTCTGAGTAGTGAGGGTACGTCGACCTCAAACGTCATGATGACAATTCAAAAAAAACAAAAAACAGGTTTTATTATAAAACAGGAAAAACACGATATTGTTGTTTGAGGACATTTTTTGTAGAAAATATGTTGCAATGAGGAGGATGTAAACCTTATTTTGTGACACTATCCTTCTGATTTAGTTGAGTGTGGGCTTATCTGTAAAAAGTCCCTAGTCTTACTTCACTTAAACCTTAGCAAATTGATTAGGGTTCTCAAAATACTTCTAGGAAAATGATATTACAATGACACAGACCCATCTTCTCTGCAGTAACAATAGTCCTGGGTGAATAAATCTTTCTTCGGCAAATACCGACATTCGGAGAATAAGTACCTTGGCAAGCTCACAGGAACAACCTGTGTGAGCCACTATTTGAGGTTACTCTTTTGCCATTTTGTACTTTCTTTCTTTTTTCTCCTCACCTACAATACTCTCTCTCTCTCTCTCTCTCTCATTTTTCTCTCACTTTTGGTTATTTATTTCTGCTATACACACCTGCTGTGATGTTTACACCAATCATTATTGCATGCTATCAGGAGTCGTTTTTCTTAGTGTAGCTGAACTATTAATTCCACAGCAGAAAATACTAATGCAGAATTTATTATATATCTATTATTATAATTTGTCTTCTATTTAGTCTCCCATGACACGTTCTGCATATCAAAGCAACCTAACATGGAGTCCCAACCCCAAAGTTTTAAAACTCTGACTTATCTTATCTAACCCCCATCCAGCTATCACTGACAGTGATAATAAAGCGAGCGAGCAGCATCCAGTTTTTGTTTTTGTTTCCTCTCACCAGGGTGACACGCACGCAGATGACAACCAACAATACTACTGATCCAGACAGTAATTAGCAGTGTTCATGCCTCCCTGAAATGCTGCTGGCCCACCTGCTGTGCATTCCAGTCTAGTACCAGCGAGACAGACACACACACACACACACACACACACACACACACACCTAAAATTGTGCTGTAATGTCCCAGTCTAACACCAATCTTTCTTATAGCCTGTGATCAAACTGAGGAAATAATAACCTGCCTATGTCCCATGTTACTACTGAAAGGCAAATCTTATGTTAATCCAAGATAATGTATGATAATTAGACATCACATGTCATGTATATGAGCACAGTGACCATAATAGCTAAACATTTGATAATAATCATCATCAATCATTTGAGATTGTCCTTTTACACGTGTGTGTGTGTGTGTGTGTGTGTGTGTGTGTGTGTGTGTGTGTGTGTGTGTGTGTACATGCACTGGAGGGTTGTATTCAGCTGTCATGTAAATCACAGCGGTCAGACTCTGTCAATCATTGCCGTCTGCTGTGAAAAAGACACACACGCAGACTTCAATATAACCAGAGCTGAGTGACATTTAACACAAGTGTGTGTGTGTGTGTGTGTGTGTGTGAGATTTCATGCGCCTTGTTGTGCGTGTGTATTATTTTATGTGTTATCATCTTTTCATTTCCGCCTCTTGCCTGCTTTGAAAGTCATAGAGATGCCAGGCCATGGCCCTAAATCATTACCGCATGTGGGTGTGTGGGTGTGTGTGTGGGTGTGTGTGTGTGTGTGTGTGTGTGTGTGTGTGTGTGTGTGCCTTACTGTAATTCTTTCATTCTAAACACGGCCTGTCTCCTCCTCCCATCACTCTCATCTCTATTTCCTGTTTTTCTCCATATATCAGCTATTTACAGAGTTGAAAACCCAGAGCGGCAGATATGCTTGGAATTTTATTGTTCTCCTCACATTCTAGCCCTGTTATTTCTTCCTCTATCTTCACTCCAACATGTAATCCATCTACTGTCATTTTACATTTCTTCAACCCTTTAATATTTCAATATGTGTGAATATGCCATGAGACAATCTGTGACATGTTATAAACTCACATTTTCATCTGCATTATTCCAAAACTATTATTATTATTATTATTATTATTATTATTATTATTATTATTATTATTATTGTGTTCTTGCAGCATGAAAGTACATGAATACATAATAAGAATTCAACTGACAAATGGTTTAGGGAGCATCACATTTCAACTAAATTAGCAGAATGTAGCCTGCCATCTATTCCACCAAGACTGCTTCCAACCAATCCAGCACGGTCTCCCCAAGTGGGTGCATCTATAGCAGCTCTGGAGTGAAGACACGGGTAATGAATTATATATTAATACACCTCAGTGTGCATAGGTGGTGGATCTGTGATTGAAACCTGGTGGATCGGATTAAAGGATGAACACAAGACTTGACCCTTGGAGGGCAAGTTGTGGCAGGGCAGACAGGAGAAGAGGAACGGGGACGGATGTGGTGTTAACGTGGATTTTCTAAAGAGATTTGGGAATACCGATTAGGGCGACTCAAATGCCTGGGCCAATGAGAGGGATGTTGGCGAAAAGGTGGAATGAGACAGTTGGTGGATTTACATGAGGTATGAGGTATAGGAGCCTGTAGAAATTGGAACCCCGCTTTTGCACATGCTATTATCATTCTTCTCATATGGAGACCAGTTGGATTATATTTACAATTCAGATCTAAATCCAATTTCTGTTTTTCTCAAACAGATGCCATGAAAGTCACCTCCACGCAGTCTTATATTTTAGTACAGGGGTCTTCAACGTTTTTTAGGCCAAGGACCCCTTAGCTGAAAGAGAGACGGACTAGGGACCCCTTTCTATTGTACATATATTGTTTAAAATAAAGTTGCATGTTAAACTAGGACGGATCAATGAAAATAAATTGATATTAATATATATATATATATTATGTTACATACATGTGGAAGGCACAGTGAATCCTTAAAGGGGTGATAGAATGATTATATAGGGTATTTTACACTGTTCCTAAAGGTCTCCTAATAGGGTATGTAACATTGGTTGGGCTGAAAATTGCCCGAATGCTATTTTATTAGGCCCTTAACTACCCTGTGAATATGGCTCTATTTGGAACAATAGCTTTTCTTCCAAATATAGTATGCTCATGAATATTCAGAATGAGCTACGTGCTGATTGGTTTGAGCAAACTGCATAGAAACACATGGGAGACTCAACAGCAGGTATCATATTTCAGACATTGCAAAGTTATACATTATTTGTCGGGCAATTTCGTTATTAAATTAACTTCTGAGACTTTTTTAAGCGAGAAATCAGCTATTAAAAGATTAACTGGAACCTGTGGTAAGAGATTTCTGGCGTAACAATCTCGCTGACTGTGCTCTCACTCACATAGACCGGACATTTAGCAGGAAGAGAGGAGTTGCAGGCCCTGGAGCTCTGTCAGAGCAGCGGCATTTGGTAGTCCATTAGCCCAAAAAACAGTGACTTTGTGCGGGTATGAAGTGCTGTGGGCTGCCAGCCGTAACGGAGCTCAATCATGCTCACAGCAGGTCAGGGTCTGTGAAGGAAAGCAGGCCAGGCGGCGAGGCAGCAACCCAGGCAGCACCAGCCGCTGAACTCCGACACACAGTCGGACAAAATTTGCAATTAGCTAACCATTTTTGTAAAACGGCCCATATTTGAGCTTAACATTACGTTGATTTCTCGCATAAAAAGGTTTCAGAAGTGAATTTTGTAATGGAATAGCAAAGATCTGCGTGACCTAGATTCAGAAGACTACCTGATCTCAGGTCAGTTGTGTAGCCTATGTAAATGTTGGGGCGTGACCGTGACAAAGGTACAGGTCTTGGGAGGTTGACGTCAACTTCCAGCTTTGTTGAGATTGGCTTGTTTTCAGCGGCAGTTTCAAAATATGAGATTTTCATAGTAGAGGGGTATCAGTGGGATTTTGAGCTTCTATGTATGTCTTATTTACCCACCGAACTGTCATTATTCAACTATGACAGGGTAAAATCAGTTTTGCATTCTATCACCCCTTTAAGCTTAATTGTATGGCTACCTTACCTATAGTAAGCTTATCTTTAACGTGTAAATTAAATGTTATAGATAATAGGCAAGGCAAGGCAGCTTTATTTATATAGCACATTTCAGCAACAGGGCAATTCAAAGTGCTTTACAAGATTAAAGAGCAGTTAAAAATAAATAAAAAAAATTAAATAAAAAAAATGAAAACATAAAATACGAGAATAAAATTCACAGCGCAGTTTCAGAAATTAAAGAAAGGCAACATCAAAAAGAAAAGGCCAATTTATCTTTGCTATTTATATGTTGGATTCGTATTAACGTTATACTTCCCCGATTTAGCATTAAGCTTTGTATCAGTAGAAATACGGTAGTATTTTCACATGACTTTGCTTCCCTCCCTCATGTCCCATGACAAAAAAGCCGGACAAATGTTTCCTTGATCATCTCAACAGGAGGCATGGAAGTCTGGATCTTAAATGTGTTACAGTGGTTGCAGTAACACCAGGAGGTGTCATTCATAAAGTTGTTTATGGATTTATGTTGATTTCCCATGATAGGTTTACCATTTCATAACAAATGCAACAGAAAATCAGAACTGTACATCAGCTGTTAAGCACAAATTCACTTCAATTTAAATGCTTGTCAAGTGAAAGAGTATCTTCACTGAATTATTTATGGCATGGTTACTGCACGTCTTCTTCACAACAGCTGATCAACACAGAAATAGAAAAAATAAAAATCTTTTTGAGTGACAACAGCAACACAAATGCACAAATAATCACCACGAGCAAATAATTTAAGTAAGTATCATGTTCTATATTCACAGTTGTGGTCCCATAATGCATGACAGCCATGGGGGACATATTTTTTTTCCTGATCTGAAACACAACTTTTAACATATCTCATTCAGGTTGCCTTGAATCAAAAAGCATTGAGATTGCAAGTTAATCCTTAAACTTGGAAACAATAGTTGATGAAACATCACAGAATCTCACCACATGATACATTTAGTAGCTGTTCTGGAGCTTCCAATTGCATCGCACATGATTCCTCACCAGATGGAGTTAACCCAGTTGTCTCGGACAGTTTAAAAAAAAGAGCCGATTTGAAGCAGCAGAACCAAGTATATCTTGACCTTTTGAAACAGTAATAAAAGTTCCTCTAACTCAGGATACTGCTGACAAACCCTTGAATAAATAAGTGATGAAGCATAATGAATGCAAAGGCTTCCATACCTAGCACGACCACATGGAAAAGGTATTAAAAAGGATGTAAATCAATCACTAGATTGAACAGTGTTGAAAGGAGAAAGGCCGGGTTCACATAGCTTTAGATGCACAACGCAAATCTTCCTGTTCATTTTTAAATGAGGGTGGTGCGTTTAGGCTGCGGCGGGAGGGGCCCCAGGGCGGTCTTGAAAAAAACTGCAGCGGACCGCGGCAAAAAGTTAGGATGGATTTAGTCTATATCCTTAGCGTTCCGCTTCCGGGAGTGCTCCGATGCCCCAGGAAATTCCGCCGGATACATGTATTTTCCGTTTTCTTTGTGTTGGAATTTTAAATTCGGTGGATTTATGATGACTATTGTTGACTGCTCCTCAGATCTGGGGCCTGTTTCACAAAACCAAGATAAGGGATTAACCCGGGATTTCCAGTTATCCTGGATGAATTTAGCCTTGACAGTGATGATAGTCTTAGTTCACTGGACCAGTAACTATCTAGTGATGTAGGCTACTGTACATTCATGTAACAACAGGGAGAGGACACCTCAATGGTTTTTGACCTTATATTTTGCTGGGGGGATATAACTGATGAATATACTCTGTTCCATTCATGTTTACAGTGTGCATGGAATTTATCAATTTATTATCTTTATAGTTTCTAGATTTTAGAGTGCAATTTCTTCAGTGTCTGTATTTTCTATGTCCATATATATGAGGAAGCAAGGCATATAATATGTAGAGAAGAAAACTTTTTTTTAAAACGCGAGAAAAAGTGTGGCAGATAATAGCGGACAGACTGAATGATATATCTAAAAATATATAGAAAGAGGCTGTGGCTTAAAGGAACACGCCGACTTATTGGGAATTTAGCTTATTCACCTTAACCCCCAGAGTTAGACAAGTCGATACATACCGTTCTCATCTCCGTGCGTGCTATAACACTGCCTGACGGTTCCAGCATTAGCTTAGCTTAGCATAGATCCTGCAGGTAACTGGTTCCAACTAGCCTACTGCTCCGAATTGTGACAAAAGTAACAAAATAACGGCAAACATGTTCCTAGCGATCGTTAGAGCAAATAAAATATATGAAAACATAATTCACACCGATGTGCGCATTGGCGACACACGGCTCAAGAAGCCGATATGTAATTCTCCTCCCATTAAAATATATAGGCTATATTTCATAAAAATACTCATGTTAACGGGGTTGTTGGTCTCTCAATGTTTTAACTTTTATGAGCGCACCCCTCTCTCCCCCTCTCTCTCTCTCTCTCTGCGCCGAGCTCCGCCTGATCTTCTTTAAGAACGGTGACGGCGTTATCAATCAACCTTTTGATTGGTCAGTAGGCGGTGCTTTAACACCGGTTGATCTCTGATCTCCAACTTAACCTGCTCCCAACCAGGTTAGGTGTTCAGCATGAGTTACCACGGCGATTGAACCCAATACCAACTGATCCACCTTCATAGTACAGAAAATCCTGGGTTGAGCCTTAAGTTAGCTCATTAACGCCAAATCCTGCTTCATAGTACAGGCCTCTGGTCGCTCCTCCTCAGCCTGGCTTGGCCTTCGTGAAACGCACCAAGCCAGAATGCACAGATTAGACTAGGTCAAGCCTCGCTTTATCAGTTATCCTGGATTTATATATTCTGCTTTTGTGAAACAGGCCCCTTGGTCTTGCGGCACAGACAAACACATGAGCGATAATACGAAGACACAATTTAAGAGGCCTCAGAAGTATCACTTAGGCTTAACAACAACCTGGCAATGAGTAGATGAAGAAGCAGGGTTGATAATACTGCAGAATCGATGATTGCAGGATTGCAGGTGTGTGTCTTGGAGCAGGTGTGTAAGATTAACAGCAATCAGGGAGCTGTGAGAGGGACACCTCACACACACACACACACACACACACACACACAGAAAGACAGACAGACAGACAGACAGGGGAGCATAGGAGACACAAGGGAAAGGGTAAACACAAAAAAAGGAGTGAGGAATAACTAGGGACGCAGCGGTGAAATCACACACACAAAAGTATATTAAGATATTTTCATCTGTATGAGCCGTTACAGAGGTAAACAGCACTGGGAGGCTTTTTTCAGAAAACAAGGCAGCGCTGATTTTTAGTCAGGCCAATAATTTGGTATACTAATTTATTTGAGCCTGTAGTTATACTGCACGTCGTCTGGCCCACGGTTTACAGCAAAATCCCACTGTGTGCATGCTGTACTATGCCAGCAGCCCACGCACAAGAAAGAAAGAAAGAAAGATAGATAGATAGATAGATAGTATACTTTGTGTGCAGCCAGACTTGACTTTTTTTTAACAAAAGTTAAATGTGAAACTGTCATGGCCGGGTTGCTCAGTGGTAGAGCAGGCGCACATATACTTAGAGGTTTATGCCTCGATGCAGAGGTCCAGGGTTCAAATCCGACCAGCGACAATTACCTGCATGTCTTCCCACTCTCTCTCCCCTTTCTCACCTAGCTGTCCTGTCAAATAAAGGCAGAAAAGCCCCAAAAAATAATCTTTAAAAGAAAGTGAAACTGTCTCACAGACACACACACTTCTCCATGCCCTCTGTTCTCTCTAACACGCTGATGACAGGAAGCCAGATAGGAAGATAGCAATGTGTGATGAGAGAGGTCTAGAGAAGTGAATGAGGGTAGGGAGGAATGAATAATGGAGGAGAACCCCGGCGTACCTGCTGAATGATTACAGCTCATGGTGTGCTCGCATGGGGTTTTCTCATCTATGGCTGCATCTATTTGTACATCCATTCTATCTCATTTCATTCGATCTTTCATACTTCCTTTACGTTCATGTTTTTAACTCATCCGTCCTTCTGTAGGTAGCTCAACTAGATAGATTCTCAACTAGCGTTAGCAAAGGCATAGTTTAGGAAAAGCACTTACCTGCTTTCGTACTTAGAAGCTTAAACCAGCAGCCAGTTCTGATGAAAGTAGCTAGCACTTTTTTAAAAAGTCGCTCCAAAGAGACGTTATCCACTCCTTTGCGTACTGGTGATGGCATTGCAGGGAAATCACAAAATTATGCACAACCACGCTATAGTTAGCCAAGCAACTATAAAACTTTGAATTTACACAAAAAGGCAGAATTACCTCGAGAAGAAAGCAGGCAACTTTGGCATCCCTTTTAAAATCCTTGCTCCTTATGAGCTCTTTCCATCTTGGAAAAGCCACTCCAATATTAACTTTGGTCTTGTTGCTGTGCCTGTCGCGTTGTCATTTTAATTCTCTTTTTAACTTCCTTGGCGACTCCGTTACAGGTCCTCGAGAATCCTCCATTTTCAACAGGCTTTCTGTCGCGAGTAATCTTCTCCCCCTCCCTGGCATTCATCACGGTGCCACTGAGTGTAAAAGCGTGAAATGCGGAGGTATGTGCCTCTTTGGCTAATGTATTTTAGAGATGGAGGTGCAACATGGCAGCCGTCATTCGTCATTCTGAATGGCCTATTCTACGCGTACGAAAATACTTTGATTAGTTTGTGGAAGTAATTACACATGAATGAGTACATATTTGTGAAAGAACAAAGGGGTTTTTGCTAAGAATCAACTCAAAAAATTACACAATGTAGGTTTAAAGTTAGAATGCTAGCGATGTGATGTAATTCATCCTCAATGACAGAAATACGGTGATAGTTTTGTATGCCCACTGAGCAGAAAATTACAGTTTTTGGAGAACGAAGTTGAGATCAAAGTTCAATTACGACACTGCTGAAACAGGTATGTGCTTTTCAATCGAGAGCCAATTTGAAAAGCTGTCAGTGAGATTGTGTGACTCTTTTCACCTTAATGCAGAATTGTGCATTGTATCTTTGGTGTCAGATAAGTAATCACCATTGGGAAAAAAAGGAGTGCGAATCTGCAGTGGACTAGCCTGATATTCCCCAAAGCGTTTAAACCTATAATATGATCTTAGTTTCATTGTACTCTAAGGCAATGGTCCAAGGTGAACACGGTTCTACGGTGCCTTTTGAGAAAAGAGGCATTGATCGATAAGTGTGCTGTGCTTTTGGTTGTTAATTTTTATGAGGATGGTCAGTGTTAAGAGAGCAATGTCAGGGAACATGATGAGTTTTTGATAATGTCAGTTTTGTTTCTCGCTGATACAGCAGTACCCAATCTCCGCATCAAATTGCCCCCTAGAGGGTTACAGAGAAATACTGAAAAACAGCAGAAGAGGAAGGAAAGGAAGAAGGGAATAGTGCTTCTACAACACAACACTGAAAGAGGATAAAAACCAGATGCATTTGATTGGGTTTAGGATTTTGGTTGTGACAAGATTTATAACGAAAAAACGAAAATAACGAATGTAGGTACAGGGTGATAATGATAACAGCAGTAGTTTTCACCAAGGATTCTGATGCATTGTTAATAGATAAAGTAGGATAGCCATTTTTTTTTCATTTTCATAACCCTCCTCTTTCCATTTCTTCATAGATAGTTACTGCTTGACATATATACCAACACATAGACTGGTACATGTCAATACAGCGGAGATGAAAGAATCAGGGACACAGAAACGAAAAACAGAAATGTGGAAAATAACTGAGAACAGATCGATGCGTGGTTTGTATATATAAGGCTTAAGAGAGTTTATCTGCCTGGAGCCATGACCATATGTGTGGAAGATCAGAGTATTTGTAGAGCATGGGGGTACTATTTCAATATTCACAGTTTGTCTTTGTTGTGGTCATCGAAATACAGCGGAGGGCATTTCAGTGTTTTCGGTGTAGAGTTGAGCAACTTCAATATATATTTTTTTCTATTTATCACATTTTAATCCGTGATTTCTCACAGTTCCTGCAGAAACTGAGAGTCCACCTGTATTAAACATGTGCGTAAAAGCCCTTTATTTCAAAAGTCAACTTATAAGACCAATAAGAATTCCTCCATGTACAGTAATTCCATATCTTTCTTGTCCCGAAACAATTTCAGTGTACAGGGACTCAGTGTTAGACAGACCATAAACAAAACTGCAGCATAATCCAAGTGGTTTGTTGCCAATTGCACAAAAAGGCAATATTTTCTGCATAATATTTTTTATTATATTCAATGCTTTTCTTGTTGGCTATATAAACAAAACCCTAAAATTCTAAATCAGACAAAACAGAGACAACTATAGATAGGTTTCTGAGCAACGTCATCAATGAAATGTGCACACTAACTGGGGTAGAAAACAAATCAGCATGACTGTAAGCTTCTTCAACATATAAAGTTAGTTGTGTGTCTTAAACTGACCAAATTGCAAAAGTAAATGGGTGGAAAAATGTTAAATATCAAGAAGAAAATCTCCCGGTAAGCTAAGAGCGCAGAAAGAGCCATTAGCTCAAACTATTTTGCTAGAGCCCTGGATTTTATAAAGGCGGTGGATGGGGTTACACTGAAAGTGAAGCAAGAAAAGTTAAAGCAGCTCACACTGTTACTCTGTGTTTATGGCTGTATATTTAATATTGCTAACATTTGTCAGCTCAAAATCAATGCTTTGTTCAGTTTGACATGGGTATAGAAATTCAAGGCAGGACTTGATGACAACTGATGGAGGCGCAGCAGACTGATGGCTTTGGATGGAAAATGCATCAAAGTGCACGATGAAAAGGGTTTCCAAGGGGTCCTAAAAGGTCTAAAATATCAAAATCAAAATTTTAAGCCTAAAAGTCTTAAATCCGTGTTTTAGGTCTTAAATCATTTTAAACAGGTATTCATTTTCCTACGTCCATGTAACGCTTCCTCTAATGCTCTTTGAAATGCTCCTGCAGCGCTTTAAAATTTGTTTTTTATTCTGTGGTGTTGCAGTTCTTTCTTTCACTAGTCCAAATATAATACAAATGAGAGCAACATGCAACTTGTTTTGCAGCCAATCAGCTTTCGTGTTATTAGTCTCTTTCAGATTGTACCACAGACATAAAATGGATTTTAATTGTCATTCAAAATGGTCTTAAAAAGGTCTTACAAAGTCTTAAATTTGACTTGAAACCTGCAGAAACCCTGTCAAAGAGATTTTGACTGGTCATAGAAGCCAACCTAGACCTGGATTTAGGTCAAGACAGTAGTCCATCTTTACTTTAGTCCATTAAGCTCTTTTCCTTGTGTCACATAAAACACAAACCATCCATCCTCTCTGAAGGTGCTGCAATGGTTGGATAGGCTGTGATCTGCTGTTGTTCATTAATAGTGTAAGATGGACACCAGGGGCTCAAATGCAAGTCCAGATGTACAAAGATGAAAACACTGGTACAACTGACTGAACACAAGAGCACTCTGTTTGCATAGTGCAATTTTAATTTGCACACACAATAAACAGTGTGACTTAGGAGCAGTGCATGAATAGGAATGACTACTTCTGTTTTGGAATTCAACTTTATTTTTGCTGTAACCATCATCGTGGTTAAAATAAAACTGTCTAACAAAGATCCCCCAGAGCATTTTACTGATGCAATCTACATGCACCAGTATGTTAAAGAACTTACTCAAGTGAGTATGGTTTTAAAGTTAATGCCTCAGCAGAAAGATCAAGTCAACCAAATATATATTATTGAAAGGACATTAAAGGAATTAATCCAAATATACCAGTGTGATTCAAAAGGTATGTCTCAATATTCCATTGCTCACATCAAATAGTCTAAGCTTGAATTTAAAGCTTTAGTGGATAACTTTTTGATATTAATGAACGTCCGTTACATTCAAGCCATTGCCAAATGAGTTGCTACAAAGCTAATTAGGACTATCAGCTCCACACAACTCTCTCTGGATTTCTCAGTATGGCTATGTTCAGAATTTTGTGGTGTTGGTAACTTTCCCGCGCAGAAACTCGAGTGAAGATAATTACCTCTTCTGAAGAGTCCATCATGTTTTTTTAATCCTCCGTGTCCTCCTTGGCTACTAGTAACTGTATGTAAGGGGGGGGTGCGGTCAATGAAGGCTTGTGTCACGTGGACCCGCCGACAGTTTTGTTGTCATTACTTAGAATTGCTCATGGGGGCGGCAGAAACTACGCACTATAGTTTTAATAGATGTAGTATTTACAGCATACAGTAGTAGCTGCTTACCTTACAAGCCCTGAAAGGTGAAGAGCACATCTGCTATATGTTTATACAATAACAGAGTACAAACCTAACTGAAGTTCAACAGTTTATATTACAGACACCAATGTCTTTAAGAGCTGGTGTGTAGTTTGACCCTGTGGCATTCTGAAAAACATCTGAAAGCACTCCCACTCCAGCCAGCCTCACACAGCCCTGTTTTACCACTAGACCTTGGATCATATACTAACTGCAAATTATTTCTTTAAATCTTTTCACCTGAAGTGACATTTTTTATCTGTTCACACACAGCCAGGCGATAACATTTGAAAATGCATTAGACACCTGGCTGAAGTCTTTTGGCATATTTGACCTAACTAATCAGTGTTTTCAGGAGTGAAAGAGATAGGGTACAGAAATGTAATAAGATAAATGGCTCGCTCTTATTTTAATTTCAGGAGGACGTGGAACAAATGTGACAATGCCCCTCTGATCAGGTCCCAAGCTTAAAGGAACACGCCGACTTATTGGGAATTTAGCTTATTCACCGTAACCCCCGGAGTAAGACAAGTCCATACATACCCTTCTCATCTCCGTGCGTGCTGTAACGCTGTCTGACGGTTCCAGCATTAGCTTAGCCTAGCACAGATCCTGGAGGTAACTGGTTCCAACTAGCCTACTGCTCTGAATTGTGACAAAAGTGACAAAATAACAACAACATGTTCCTATTTACATGTTGTGATTTGTAGAGTCACAGCGTGTACAAAAAAACAAGGTAACATGAGACACAGCCATCTTCTAACAGTAAACAAACCGGGAACTATATTCTCAGACAGGCTTGCTGCGAGCATATCACTCCGCCCAAGTACCATATTCTTCCGCTTGAGAATATAGTTCCCGGTTTGTTTACAGTTAGAAGACGGCTGTGTCTCATGTTACGTTGTTTTTTGTATGTTTTGTGTGACTCTATAAATCACAACATGTAAATAGGAACATGTTGGCGTTATTTGTCACTTATTCGGAGCAATAGGATTGCTGGAACCATTCACCTGCATGTTCTGTGCTGGCCTGATGCCGCTGGAGCCATCAGACAGCATTACAGCACACACGGAGATGAGAAGGGTATGTATCGACTTGTCTAACTCTGGGGGTTAAGGTGAATAAGCTAAATTCCCAATAAGTCGGCGCGTTCCTTTAAGCCACAGCCTCTTTCTGCTTTTATCCCGTAATTTATTGTTTGTTAGGTCCATCTCAAAAGGAAAGGCTGAGGTAAGGAACTGTGTACTGGCCTACCTTTTGTTAGCTTTTTATTTAATGAATGGCAGAAACCTAGCTAAAAGTCCAACATAATGATGTACCGGATATGTAGTCGAGTCACCAACTGTCGAGTCCGAGTCAAGTCTGGAGTCCCCAATGTTTGAGTCTGAGTCCAAATCCGGGTTACCATTACCTGAGTTTGAGTCAGAGTCGAGCCACGAGTCTAAAGAATATGGAGTTGGACTTGAGTACTCCATCACTGCCTATGACACATAAAAGTAGTCAGAAATTTCACCCAACTTACATTTCATGAATGCTCGAGTCCAATATCATAAAGCCCAAGTCTAAATCATCAGTGCGCAACTTCAAGTCGAGTCACGAGTCCAGAGGATAGCAACTAGGTCGGACTCAAGTCAGAGTCCAGGACTTAAGTATGAGTCCAGGACTCAAGTCAGAGACTCCATCACTGACCGGAGCATGTGGGAAAAATTACATTGGAAGTGAACAATCAAGTAGCAGGTAAAATTTCACTACATAGACCAAATCACCGTGATGTCACACTAACACAAAAAAACACTTCCGGGAAGTGTTTGAACTATACCGTGGCCTTTGGGGGAGCCCACTTTTTTTTCCATGGGGGGGGAAGCCTGCGACTTACAACGACTTACAAAAATACATAACAGCTACAAGTGTATGCACTACAGGATTTACCCTATCATACTTTATCAACAGGAATTGATAGGTCAAACAGCAAACAGCCATCCACAAATAGTCCTTAAACAAAGCATCAGGCTGTTTTTGAGATTTGACATGAACAACGGTCAAAGTTACTCTGGCTACCAAAGAATACCATAATTCCTCCGTTCAATTAGACCTTAGCGACGCACCCCAAGCTTCCATCCTTAACAAACAGCCATGTATATCCGCTCTTCCAGTCTCTCCACTGCTGGCTGTTCCAATTTAACGGGAGAGAGGAGCAAGAGGGGTAAGGATCATCTTCAGCCAGAGAGGACATTATTTCTTCAGCTTCTTCTTGCGTTGTCACCACGGTGGGAGATGTGCTAACAGGGCATCATCGCTACACAATTTCTTAGTAAAACCAAAATTAATTAAACTGCCTAGTTTTCTTTTTGCCATGGCTAATGATGCTTACTGCAGAATGGATTTCAAGGACTTTGCGCGCCGATTAACGGCCTTTGAGTTAACATGTAGCCTACTAAACAAGAGTTGAATTTGCACCGCAGCACATTTGGTGTGGTGGTGAAGTGCAGTCATGCTGTGTTCATGAGCGTAGGGTAGGCTCAGGTCTACGTCTGTAGTAGCCTATATTTTAATTTAACGTCTTTAATGGTAAGAGATCGCACAGGGATGGATAATAAGCGTTGATTAAGATTAAATTACAATACCACATATGGCAGACACCTTCAGATTTTTGACTTTGGTGCTTTCATGCTTCCGGCTATACAAATGGCTGATTTGAATTGTGTTGCTCCATGTCTACTTGATGTATAAACAAGCTAGCTGTTTGCTCACTCTGTCACAATGAGGATATTATACTGTATGGTGATATGATGTCAATGTTGTGTTTTATGGCTTGTGCCCTCACTGGTCAAAAAATATTTTATTTAGCTTTGAAACTACTACTTTATATAGACTACATATTCAATCAGTATGTACTGCATGTCTACTAAATGAATGATTAACTGAACACTGAAGGGAGCTCAAGCAATATGTCTTCTCTGCATCACATGACTGTATTGAAACTAAATTCAATTTAGCCTGATAAATATTTTAGTATAAAATATGAATTAGCCAGTTATCTTGGGAAAGCCTAGCCCAAGAGAAAATAAAAAAGCGCTTGTACCGCTTTTTGTTTCGTTTTTGTTTTTCTGTTATTCATGTATTTCTCCACATGATTTGTATATGCAAGACTGGAAGATGTCTGTTAAATAATGGTGTCTTGTAATCCCATATAGGATGGGCCAAATCGCATATTTAGAAACTCACATACACAAAAACTACATGCTATGCCGTTGGACTACCTACTGAATTTGACTTCATAGTATTAGTCTTAGTATGAAAGTATGTCAGTATGCAGTTTCAAGCAGATCCTTTATCTTGGAAATAAAATTATTTAAGAGCGAGTTCTGCCTGGTTCACACTTGTCTACACCCCTGATTCTCACTGCCTCTCTTCCCACCACTGAGCATGTGATGGTTGCCATAGAAAAGAGAAACCACAAAAGTTTGACCTTTTGCTTCCTCCCCGGCTTTCCTCTCCCTGTTTTCCTTGCTATCCTCCCCTCTGCTCCCCGGTGGGCCCGCCAAGCTGTCACATAGTACTGGAGCGTGTCCTTAACTCTGTTTTGTCATCCTGTCATCCTGTCTTCTCTTCTACCATCCATCCATCCATCCATCCATCCATCCATCGCTCCATCCATCCATTCTTCCCCCCCAGCTCCCAAGTCTCTGTGTCCCCCGTGGGATTTCTGGATGGCCAAAGCGTAGACCCTTATCACTCACCATGTGTGTCTCTTGGTGTGTGTTTGTATGTATTTGTGTGTGCGTGTTTTGAGATAGTAACAAATGCCATATTGGGATTTACAGGTGAGCAGTCATGGAGCAGTTGCAGATGTTGTCAGGACTGTGCGGCTCCACAGTCTGTCTCTGTTTCTCTCTCGGTTCTTTCTTCTTGGCTCACTGTGTGCATCGGGTAACTCTCACAGATGTTAACATGAATGGTCAGAGATGATCCTGAGCTCAAACACTTTAGCCAGCCTTCTCACAGTCTTTGTGTAAGTATGTGTACAGTATATTCATGTATGCATGCGTGTGTGTGTGTGTGTGTGTGTGTGTGTGTGTGTGTGTGTGTGTGTGTGTGTGTGTGTGTGTGTGTGTGTGTGTGTGTGTGCATGCGTGTGATGAATGGGCCAGTGCCAGGCTGCGTTCCCTTGGTGGCCTTGGATCAATCTGCTTATCTGTTAGCTGCCAGCACTGCAAGTGATTAACGACCAGCTCCACACACAGCACATCCTTATTCATTACCACACACATCACACACATGCGTGTGCACGTGCAGTCGCCTGTGCGCGCGCATGCACACACACACACACACACACACACACACACACACACACACACACACAAGACATCCTTTTTGATTATGGTAGACGTCCACATTGGGGACAGTGTGGAGTTGGATGGCAGAGGGGTGAGAGAGACAGACAGGGAGAGAGAGATGGATGGGTGCAGCATAAACACTGAACCACACATGCATCTCCAACCACTCTTTTCCTTCCACAATATATCTTGTCCATTTACTATCACTGGGCATCTTTCTATGTTTCTTCTTCATGTTCTTTGTCCTTTCCTTTGTCTACTTTTAACTTGTAACTACTGACCTTCTTATATCCATTGAGCACAAGACTTCCCTAAACACTTGACCACCTCAGTGTACTCCTACCTCCAGGCCTGTGTGTGTGTGCGTGTTTCAGATACCTGAGATACTGACCTCGTCCCTCATCAGGTCAATCAGAATGGACAAGAGTACCCCAGAGGCACAGTGTAGGAGGAGGGGGCTTTTTTTTTCGGGCGGAAACAGAGGTGTTGCAGTAACTCGACAAGACAGATGTGTCTTCTTAAAAATGCATCACAAGACACGAACAATCCCAGAGGTGAAGGAGCACTGAAATATTCATAAAAATAAATAAATGCTTACTTTTAGTTTGACAAAGTCATTTTCGGTTAAAGCTCCAGTGCGTAACTTTTTGATATTAATGAACAACCGTTACATTCAAGCCACTGCCAAATGAGTTGTTACAAAGCTAATTAAGACTATCAGCTCCACACAACTCTCTCTGGATTTCTCAGCATGGCTATGGCTATGGCTATGACTTTCTCTGAAACTCGAGTGAAGATAATAACCTCTTCTGAAGAGTCCGTCATGTTTTTTTTTAATCCTCCGTGTCCTCCTTGGCTACCAGTAACTGTGTGGAGGAAGAGGGGTCGGGGCTGTGCGGGATCACGGAAGGCTTGTATCACGTGGACGCGCCGATAGTGTTGTTGTCATTACTTAGAATTCCACAGCGACAGAAACTACGCACTACAGATTTAAGGTCCAATTCCTATGATTTTCAGAAGCCTTCAACCACATTTCATGCACTACATTGCGGAGTTATCATGTATTTCTCAAGGTGTATTTTCGCCTCCCGTCATTCACACACATTTGACTGCTTGGCCGTGTTTATTTGCCCCCAAACAGCTAATGATGTTAGCTGTAAGCTAATTAGCAACCCACGCACCAACTGTTTCTGTCGGAGTGTGTCTGTGTTCAACTCAACGGTTCTTTCTTTACCTCCAATCTCTCTCTTTATATAGTCTTGGCATTTGTGTCTGCTTTTCATTTCCATGGATATTGATTATTGCAACTTTAAAAAGTGGTAGTCTTTATATTTTTGGTAGTCTTTATATCATTGGGCAGTACACACCATCTCTTTAAGCAATTTCTTTACGCTGGATTTGTAGACATGTGTAAACACATACTGTAAACATATAGAAGGTTGCAAGTGTACATGCAAATATAAAAAACCCATAAGCACTACTATTGGTGATTTCTAAAAATCTACCAGCATGGCAACGCCAGTTAAAAGGCAACATGCTGTTAATTATGCAATTATGGGTTGGAGATCAGAGGTTGTGAGGGCAAAAAAAAAAAGAAATGGACAGATTTAAATGGGTTTCCAATTAGAAGAGTGGCAGAGGCCAGCCAATGAAAGAGAGAAATGATAGACAGAGTAGATCGGGGGAAGGAAGAGGGATCAAATATTCCATCATCCACTTCCTTTCACTTTTTTGTGGCAGGCTGAAGTAGATGCGTATTCAAGTCAGACTAAATAAATATGCAAACACAAAGACAATGTCAACAGAATTACTAAAGGCATCAGCTTCTCTTTCTCTCTCTCTCTCTATGGCTCTGTGTTTATGTCTCTCACTCTGTCGCCGCACTTCTCTTTTTTATTACTTTTCAGTCGATGTGCATGCATCTGCGGTCCGTGTGTGTGTGTGTGTGTGTGTGTGTGTGTGTGTGTGTGTGTGTGTGTGTGTGTGTGAGAGAGAGCGAGAGAGCTACACAGAAAGAGAGACAGACAGACAGAGAGATAGAGCCATCCTGGCAGCTTGCCTTTGATCTCATCTTTGGCAATAATGCTCCAACTTCAAATGGCCTCAGCAGTGGCAGGTAGATGTCTCTGGCACTGTTACCAAGTGTCTATTTGCATCCGAGACTCACAGTCACAGCGCATGACTCTGAATTTCACAGAATTTAAGTCTTGTCTTACCCTGACTGTGTATAGCAGAGTGTGTGTCTGTGTGTGTGTGTGTGTGTGTGTGTGTGTGTGTGTGTGTGTGTGTGTGTGTGTGTGTGTGTTCACTGTACGGGGGGTGCTTGTCTGCTTAGTGTGTTGATGGAGATGTTTTGTGAGTTTGTGTCATGTCTATTTCTTGCACCTTCACGCTCTGTTAATTTACACACCATTGCGGCTAAAACATCTGGAGGGGATGTTACACACCGACTGTTAATGACTGACTTCACAGGCTTTAAGTCCATCCGAGGTCTTCATTAGTGATATTTATATAAATGCTGCCACCCCATACTCCTCGTACACTCAAGTCAAGTCAAATTTATCTCAAAAATCACAAATGGGGCTTTACAATCTGAAGAGCAGGACACCCTCTGTCCTTTTTTACCCTTGTTTCAGATAAGGAGAAACACCCCAAAATATGATATCGGCGAAAATCTATCCACATCAATTCGTATGATATCCTACGAAACTACGGTGACTGCCGGACTGTCATATGATGACCGGTCACATGATGAGTTAAGCTTTAGAGTTGAATTTAGCTGAGAAAATGTTACTGTGAGACGGGTACAGGGCTCATGACGTCCCTGTCGTTTCAGCGTCCGTTGCCGTTAAGTTTAGCCATCAAAAGATGATCATCATTTAAGTTTAGGCACCAAAACGACTAGTTAAGATTAGAAAAAGCTTGAGGTTTGGATTAAAACACCGGTCCCATTAAGTACCCAGCCAGCAATGACATGTGGTGCCAAGATGGGTTAAGTACGGGTTCCATGGTTACTGTGTGGGCATGGGCTTTGGCTGGGTGAAATCAGCGGGTCCCATGTAGGTTTTGTAGTATGAGTCCCACATAGGAAGCCCATATGAGCTGATTACATGGGCCCCATAAGGGACAGGCATGGGCCGAGTGGGCATGGGTTTGAACTGGGAATGCATATATGGATCCTGCATAGATGTTTTATGGGCCGAGTGGGCATGGGTTTGATCTGGGAACACATATATGGGTCTTGAATGGCACATGTATGGGCCGAGTGGGCATGGGTTTGAACTGAGAACACATATATGGGTCCTGCATAGCATATTTATGGGCCGAGTGGGCATGGGTTTGAACTGAGAACACATATATGTGTCCTGCATAGCATATTTATGGGCCAAGTGGGCATGGGTTTGATCTGGGAACACATATATGGGTCTTGAATGGCATATTTATGGTCCACGTGGGCATGGGTTTGAACTGGGAACACATATATGGGTCCTGAATGGCACATTTATGGGACGAGTGGGCATGGGTTTGAACTGGGAACACATATATGGGTCCTGAATGGCAGAGGTGCAAAGTAACTATGTAGGCCTATTGAGTTATGTAATTACTTACTGTACAATTTTTAGTAACTTGTAGTAACTCTACATTTAGGCTAATCAAGCATGTTGAGATTTAGTAATTGTAACTCAATACATTTCAAGTCACGCTAGTCACCAAAGAACAAACATTGCATACATGTAGATCTTTCGCCAAAACAATCCATCAGTCATTTTTGTTAGTCGTGCAGAAAATGAAAAATGTAACTTCCCAAAAATTTAAAAAACATCAAAATATGTCAAAGTTTACTCTGTGTTGAATTATGCATTTTATACCTTATTGGAAAGCTTGTTTCCTCTCAAAGCGAATGCAGACAAAATTTAGGTGTAGGTTGTTGGCCAACCAGCATACACACAGGGTTTGTAGAGTAAATAAATTCTTGAGCAGGGCAGATCTAAGCCCCAATGAGTGGAATGAGTTGAAGTTTTGTTCTTGTGTGGATATTTGTTTTCAGTTTACCTCAGTCAAAGAAATGTTCAGTTGGCATCTTCTCTCAAAGGGGTAGTAAGCACCGCACCCCAGTTAGCCTACCGGTTGCTGGCTAGTCCTTCAAAACATTCAAATCCCCAGTATCAAGGGAGTCATGGAACAGTGGGCAGTAAGCCTATTAACGATCATATGTTTCGGTATCTGTATTGGCTAATATCTAAGCATTGAACAATATTGGTATATCGGATATCGGTACAAAATCAATGTCAAGCATCCCTACAAATAACCCCATATGGTTATCCACATCCCATAGATGCCTGTCCCAATGGTCTATTTGATCAAATAAAACTCTGGGATCCTATTTGAAGTTTTACGGTACTTCATTTTTGAAGATGAGGCCAAATAGCTCACAGACAGCTAGTCCCTTTATGGACATGAATATGATGCATTTATTACCTCTTAGGAAATTGTAATTCAATATTTGTTAGAAAAGGACTTGCAGGAGGCCTCATCATCAATCTGTCTTCCACTTCTGTGTAGATAGATGTCCTTGGACCAAGGAGTAGCATGTGTTTCTATCAAGGTGTAGCTCATACACCAACAATGACAGATGTGTTGGCTGTAAAAGGTACAGTAGATCTGTTTGAGAAAAAAATGAGGGAAAAACACTTGTTTTGTATCCAATCAATTATTAATGATTAATAGATTGTTGGCATTTTAACTTTTGGTAAAGGAAAACACACATCCAGCCCTAGTCTGGAGAAGTGACGGTGGTTAAAAGTAACTAATACTCTGAGTAGTTTTTTTTTTTTTTTTTTTTTTACAAATTGTACTTTTACTTGAGTATTTCTCTAACACCAGTACTTTTACTTGTAACAGAGTAATATTTTAGCAATGTAACAGTACTTGTACTTGAGTACAGATTTTCAGTACTCTTTCCGCCTGTTATGCACACAACACCTAATTAGGCTCATTCATAATGAAGCCAGCGGAGCAGTTAACGTTTGTTAATTCTCTAAATTTACGAATTTTACTGTATTTAATTGTTATTTGGTCAGGCAGTTCTTAGGACATCTATAAGGGGCCTGTATGCAAAGGCCTTGTTTCGCGCTCAAAACGTTAGCAGTCCATTCGGAAAGCACTGCTGCTAGCTGTGACTTCAAGGAGAACTTCTATCAGACATTCACAAATTGAGGTAAGTTGAAATATTATTTTGCCAGAACAATAACACTGCAGATTGTACAGTGGTCTGTATTTTTGGTTTGTGCTGTTTAATCTGATGTAGAATCTAACCAAAAGGAAAAACAGCGGAAGAGGTTGGACAATAATTAATATATCACGATAGACGGAGCTCTGAAGCAGACCTGTGCGCCACTTAGTGTTCGCACTCTCTGGATAAAGACGAGCAGCAGCACAGACACCAGGGGCATGGGACCAGGGGTAAAACCAATACTGATTACCAGGGTCCAAGGGGAGAGAGGGCCCTTGAAAAGCCTGGAATATATTTTATTTTACCTGGATATTTTTATTTCCTAATAACATTTCATAATGCATATCAGATGAAATGTAAAGTTAGTGTATTGGCAGAATAACTTGGTTGATTGACTGACTATTTTGTATACAAAAAGGTGTCACTCCTCACCCCCCTTGCTAATGTGCCAAATGGTTTAGTCCACCTGCATGCATTACGTTAGCTAGTTCAGTTGAGCATCTGGTGGAGCGCAAACTTCTGCTGTAGAAATGTCTTTTCTCAAAGAAAGCCAAATCATGCTACCAAAAAGAAAGGAAAGACAGGAGGAGGAGAGAAAACAGAATGAGGGGCCACAATTGGTAATGGACTTCTTTTCAAAGAAAGGTGAGCACTAACTGGAAAAGAAATCCATGGTGCTTGTCAGGGACCAAGCAGGTAGGCATGAGGAGTCGCAAGGAGATTTCAAAAAAGGGGTTTTTATTTTACCCACAGAAAATTCTGACAACAAATAAAGATAAAGTTTGGGCCCTTAAAAGAGGTCAAACAAACAAACTGAACTTAAGCTCTGAACCTAACAAACTCAAAAATACAACTGACCTCCTATACAAGAAACAAAGGGGACTTATATACTGGGTGATAAGACCAGGGGGAGACTAACAATAACACTAATATGTAAATTACAAATAACAAAAGAAAACAACTAAACACTTACTCCAAAAGAAATGTAATCTTAATTAACATTAACTGAATAAATGTACTAAAGACAATATAAATCAAAACTCAAATATCTTGATGACAAATAAAGTACACACGTTCAAAAGTTCAACAAGTTCCTTCCCAAGGCTATTTTGCAGAGGCACCGTCATTGTGTCCAGCGCTTAGCGCTGCCCAAGACGATTGTGATTGGTTCAAAGAAATGCCAATAAACCAGAGCATGTTTTTCTCCCATCCCGGAATGCTGTGTGGACCAACCAGACCCTGCTCTTCAGCGCTGGAGGAAAGGCTGGCAATGCGAGACTAAGTGTTGCAAAACTAAAGCATATCATTCACATGGATAGGAGAAAGCAACTGTGAGGCCCCTTTGGTGTCTTTGGAGTGTTTTTGTCTCCCTTGCGGAGGTGTGTTCCGATGTTATGACAATTTGAGCCAGGTCTGTCATGTCAAATGGTCACAACAAAAAAGGGAAACAACACCATGTTATAAACATTTAATATGGCATTGTTCTGACCATACAACAATGCATGCAACGATACTTTATTAAATCAAATTGAACCAAATTAAACCAAATTTACTATATACAGAATGGGATGTGGAAATAAGTGGAGTCAGTGGTGTAGAGTGTGCATGCGTGAAAGAGATGAGTGTGTGTTGATGTTGTAAAGTGTAAACTCAGTAAAAGCCAAACCTAGGAAAACATACCCGAACATAACCTAACCCAACTTTGGTGTGCCAGTGGAGACAGCAAGAACAGAGAGAGAGAGAGAGAGAGAGAGAGAGAGAGAGAGAGAGAGAGAGAGAGAGAGAGAGAGAGAGAGAGAGAGAGAGAGAGAGAGAGAGGATACTGCAGCTTAAGAAACCTCAGCCCACCGGTCCCAGGTGAGCTGAGTTACTCTAATTAGAGACTTAAAAACAGGAGGCACAAGTTAGAAACACACCTCCACAATGTAGACCACAAAAACACTCAAATGACACCAAAGGGGCATCACAACACACAGAGGGAGAAAAAAAGACGGGAGGATAGGCTGAATTTCCTGGAGGACGGAGATCCAGAACCAACATGGGAAATAAGGCCCAGATCGCCAGGAGAGAGAGAAAGAGAGAGAGAGAGAGAGAGAGAGATTGGTCCCAGGACGGCACATAGAAGCCTGAGTTAAAAGAGAGATAGAGACTCAAGAGCCTACACTACTGTACTCCACTTCTTTCTTTTTGGTCGGGTATGAATATATTTCTCAGAATCATTCTAAAATGCTTAACAATCCCAGTGTGTCATGCTCCTGAAAAATTCCTGTTTGGTTATTCATGAACCGGTTCTAAGGAAGATATTTGCCTTGAACTTGGACTTCTGTGTTTTCTTTGTAAGCAAATGAACGTGACTTGAATATTGAACACATTTTAAGAATCTACAATATTGCCATACTGTATTACTGTATTAATAAAAGTGTAAAAGCTTTGTTTTAGGCCACACTAGCGGTACGGCTCTATGGATTGCAACCTTGGTCTCTGAGTGGTTGGTTATTCCACGACTTTGTTCCAAAAAAAAAAGGATACAAGGATAAATCCAAAAGACTTTGTGTTCCCCTGAAATTAAAAAGTTTTCACTTTTTTTTTATACTTTATACTTTATACTTATACTTATACAAGAAGGATTGGAGCAGGAGTTGAAAAGGAATGATATGAAGGGAGAAGAGTCTTTTTTTGGTTCTCTCATAGGATACACCAGGGATGGATTATAGTACTTTTTTGCTGTAATTAATGACCAAAGAGATCTTCACTCTAGTAAAATTTATACATTATAATCCATTTCACAGTGTATTGGAGAATGATGCTGCCTATTTAATAAAGTCTAACAATGCACAGGCATTGGATGACAATACATTCCTATTATATGCTAAAGTTGAATCCAGGTAGGGTCGTAGGGCTCAACACAAATATGGTAATTGTGTCACACATACAATTGAATTTTGCCTGCTCCACGACTAAAATTAAAAGAATTTTTGGAGCCTCGTCTGATAGTCTGACATTTCTGATCTCATTAAAATTGTTATTACCTTGAATTTAATACCAACCCTTTTTGTTTTTATGTCTTTTCTTCTTCTTCCATACTGTAGATGTTTCCATCTTGTTGGTATATGGAAATCTGATTTCATGATCCGCATCGGATGCATAGGTTTTACAGCGGATGCCCTTCCTGATGCAACCTTCCCCATTTACAATCCAAGGGAGGTGGGAGGCAACACGAACATGGGGGAGAACATGCAAACTTCACAAAGAAAGGCTCTGCCCAAACTGGCAATCGAACCCCAGACCTTGCTGTGAGGCAATGATGTAACCACTTAGCTACCCCGCTGTCCCATTTTACTCTGTACAGCGTTATTCTGTATGAAGCCAGCGTTTTGCTTCTGCATAATTTGCCTGGTTTCTTTAAATTATAAAATCAAGTATATATTGGCAACATGAAGCAAGACTGGTGCATAGTAGCTAACCGGAGCTGCTGTAACATATTTGTGGAATTACCCTGTAGCCCATGTATGTGTCATATACTGTATCATATTTGTATGCTATGTTTCTAGCATTAATGATTTAGATTGGACATGGTATGGTGTAGAGACGATGTGTAAAGACACTTCAAAAATAAATATATTCTGTGTAGAAAAAAACCACTCATCTGGAACTTTGATATTCATGTTTCCACCACCAAAGACATTTGTCCAATATGCTTTTAAGTACAAAGCTTTGACAGCTACTCAAATCCCTCTCTTGTGAGAAACAAGTGCAGCATATAGACAACACATGAATAATTAAGATTGCTATCCACACAAGGATTAATGCGAAGTAAGTAGCAAAGTGTTCACACAGAATAACCCCTTGCAAGGATGATTCAGAATCTATCCATTTCATTTAAAATAACAAAATTAAGAAAGTGTTATTAATTTGTTAATTTTCAGAATGTGTAAAAACTCTTATTTCAGATCTGATAACATTTTTATTTGTATCCATTATTGCAGTTGCTCTCACTGTTTTGGCAGTGGCTGCTGCACAAATGTTAAAAAAAGAATGTGGGATATGTGGCATAATGTAAAATACAATCCCCACAAACGTAAATAAAAACAGAATACAATGATTTTCAAATCCTTTTCAACCTTTATTCAATTGAATACACTACAAAGACAATAGATTTAATGTTCAAACTGATATAGCTTAATTGTTTATTTTGCAAATATTCACTTATTTTCCATTTGATGCCTGCAACACATTCCAAAAAAGATGGGACAGTGGTATGTTCACCACTGTGTTACATCACCTTTCCTTTAACAATATGTGTTTGGTAACCGAGGGCACTAATTGTTGAAGCTTTGTAGGTTGAATTTTTTCCCATTCTTGCTTGATGTACGACTTCAGTTGCTCAACAGTCCAGGGGTCCGTTCCAGGAAGGAGGTTTAACAAACTCTGAGTCTAACCCTGATGTCTGAGTTGATTTACCCTGAGATGGGAAACTCTGAGTTTTCGGTTCCAGAACAGCTGATTTGAGTTGGTTCAATCAACTTGGAGTAGGTTCACTCAGGTTTATGCGCGTGCACAAAAGGCAGTATGAATGGAGCCATGATTCTACGATTCACCATGGTAACAACCACCAACAACCGGGTCGGCGGAAATACTCATGCGCACAAATACCATGTATTGAACATGTATTTCGTTAAAAAAGCAAGACATCGGCTGCTGCTGCAAAAGAGAGAGAATTGGTGTGGGAGAAAATTGCTGCTCGAGTCAATGTGTACGCATTCACAGTGTATTAATTTCATATTTAATCACAGTTAACTTATAATATTACTGGTGAAAACTGGAATTATATTACACCTATAATTTCATTTAGGTGCAATCCTGTGGGCGAAAAAGTAAACTATACTAATCCCATTCTGAAGCTGCAGCACCATGATCATTAACAGAACTGAAAACTGCTGTTTGCAAAAAACGTAATGCAATACAAAGAATCTGCTGGGATGTTAAAGCCTGTCCATGATGGTTGATGTTAGTGATATGAGGACGGATAAGGTATCTACATATCTAATGGACTGTGATAAAAAATACCTCTCAAATCGGTTACGTGGAAATGAAAAAACATCTATAGTCAGGACTCAATACAGATGTAAACTCTCTGTGAATTAATACAGCTTTTTCATCAATGGGATTGTCGACAAAAGGACATGACATGAAATGTTTTATAATCTGCCTAATATAAACCAATACGTTTTTTTATTCATGCAGATAAAACTGCATTAAAATGCGCCTGATACAGACTGAATGAATGAATGAGGAAATGAGTTTCAGGAGAAATGAGGAATGAGAGAAACTTGAGGTTTCTTGAAGAAAACCTGCTCCTGACCAGGTTACGTTCACAGACTCAGTTACCATAGTAACGGACTCCAAGGTTAAGTTACCTCTCTTTCTGGAACGGAAAACCCAGATTTTCCCTCATCTCAGGGTTAACAAACTCAGAGTTTTCACTAAACCTTCTTTCTGGAAGGGGCCTCTGGGTCTTCGTTGTCGTATTTTGCGCTTCGTAATGTGCCACACATTTTCAATGGGAGACAGGTCTGGAATGGAGGCAGGCTAGTCTAGTACCTTAACTTTTTTACTACGAAGCCACGCTGTTGTAACACGTGCACAATGTTGCTTGCCATTGTTTTGCTGAAATAAGCAGGTACGTCCCTGAAAAAGACGTTGCTCCAAAACCTTAATAATATGGCCTAATTTGACTCTATAGTGTGTTACTCTGCACTTGCTTTTTGATTATTACAAATAATAAAGAAAAATGATCATGTTAAAATAGAAGATATACTGTCTCTCACATCACATAAATTATGTAAGTAAGTGGTCTTGAAGAGGATATCGGTATTGACTGTCTCTCATTTGCTTGGTCGTAACTTGGACTTGAACCTCTTTGGACTTGAACCTCTTTGGACTTTGGTATTGACTAGTCCTGGTCTTGGTCTTGTCTTGGACTCAACAAAGGTGGACTTGACCACAGCCCTGACTAAAGCTGTCAGATTAATGGAATGGTGAAAAAAGTACAATATTTCTCTCTGAAATGTAGTGGAGTAGAAGTAGAAAGTGGCATGGAAGGGAAAGACTCACCTACAGTACAAGAACCTGTACTTAACCCTTGTGTTGTCTTCCCGTCAACCTTTTTTTCCAACGTTTTTGACGCCTTTTTTTGTTTGTTTTTGCTTTTTCAAACGTTTTAAATTTTTAAATTTTTCTTCTACACATTTTCAGCACTTATTTCTACGTCCCATATTTTATGATATAAAACTGAAAAATTGAAAACAGGTCAATTTGACCTGAAGTCAACACAAGGGTTAAGTACAGAACTTGAATAAATGTACTTAATTCCACCACTGCTTCAGAGGTATATCATTCCACATCTAAAAAAATAAACTTTTATTCTCTGACCTCTACTTAATGTTTCTCTCTAAACCTGCAAGATAACCTGCTCTCTGAGTGTTGCAGACCAACCTGTTATGTACAGGACATAGGTCAGACACCCACAGCGATGTGTTTCTGTGGGAAAAGAACATTTTCACACCCTGAGTCTCCAGTGTGAATACTTTCGCCACCAGCACTTGTCTTGGCCTTGCAGCCCTGACTTTCTCTGTAGCTTGGCCTGCTGCCACCGTCACTAATACAGCTAACCTTTCTATCATAACGTAGCTTCATGCAGACACGCTGCAATTATTAACCTCTGCAGTAGTGCCTCCTCCCATGGTCTAATTGCTGCCAATACCATGTTACGGCTCAATCTAATAAAGATTATATGTGCTGCGCCAAAAGGACAAATTGTTCGCTGGTTTCATTCCGTTCGCTCATTTCGTCCTTGTTGGACATAAAATGATGTGAGCCGAAGCATATTGAACATGGTGGTAATATTCTTGTATATGGGCCCCCTGAATAACTCTTTCAGGAGGAAAGGAGGTGGGAGTAGAGATTCAGCAAGAAAGAGGGAAAATAAAGGAAAGCGGAATATGACAAAGGGAATGAAAAGGAGGGAAATCGAATAAGAGAGAGCTGGAAAAAATAGTTCCATAATGTTTTAATGCATTTACAAACATTACAAAAACCCTATTGTTTTGTCTAAAGTGGTTGCATTTGATAACACATGTTGCTTTTGAATTTGTACTATTTAAAAAATGTCAAGATAAGATAAATTTAGTCTAACTCTAAGCAACCCTGTCAACTAGAAATAACTTTTATTACTAATGGATTTTGCCAATAATGGTTGAGGGGAAACATAATTGCTGTCTGGATTACGTTCACCTGCAATTTAGGAAGTATACCATTTATGCATTAGCCTCCACACTACTCAGAATGGGCCTTTGGGGTGGTGACTACGCACGGCAGTAAGCATGATCGGTCTGCGTACAGTAAACACAAGAGTCTGTGTTACTTTATTTGGCAGAAATCTTTGCTAATCTCAGCTAATCTGTTGTTATTTCTGTCAGCATAAAGAGCAAAAGTGGTTGGATGGTGCAGTAGCATTTCTTGGAGCCCTAGATGAAATTTGTTCAGAGAAGTTGCTGCATGCTATGTTAGAAGTCACCTGACTAACTGAGTAATCCTGCTTCCCACCTGGACTGTAGTTTCTGTAAGGCAGGTGCCTCACTGACGGACACTGTATACATAACCAAAGCTGACATTCCTTGCACTTTCCCATGAAAAGTGGGCTATTTTATTGTTTTTGTTTATTTATGTCCTGTGAACAAGTGTGCAGTTTTTGCAATAGACTCAATTAAGTGTCATTTTATGCTGGCATCTGACTTTTTTTGTTTGGCATATTGTTATAATCTTGTTGCACATGTATATTTTTAATCCGATCATTTTTTAACAAAGGACTTAGAACTTTTTCTAAATAGCTTAAATTAACCAAAATACATCCCTCGGGTAGCTTAGCTTAACTTCTTCCAGTGTGAAGTAATTGGTAGCTTGCTAAGCTCTGCTTTCGGAATAGCTTTCAGAACATTGTTAACAGGGTTTCTGCAGGTTAGGTTACAACAAGACCTTTTTAAGACCATTATGAATGCAGATACCTATTATGTTGTCATATTCTGAATAATAGTGGCATATCATTGTGCATGTAAACTTACTCACTGTTGTAACTACATTTTTTTATAATGGTGTACAATTACAAAGCCTATTACAATTAAAAAAGTGAGCCACTGCGCCAAAGGTTATAATCGTTAACGAAAACGAACGAAATAACGAAAACTAGGTGGGAAAAAACATTGTCGTTAACTGAAATAAAAATAAAAACGAGGCATTACAAAAAAAAGATAATTAAACTAACTAAAATAAAATAAAATGATTGAGTAAATGTCCTTAGTTTTCGTCTTTGTCAATGTCTTTCATAGAGCAAATAACGTTATATCTTTCAGAGTTGAGTTACTCTAATTAGTGACCTGAAAACAGGAGGCACAACTTAAAAACACACCTCCACAATGTAGACCGCAAAAACACTCAAATGAGACTACAGGTGCAACAAACACATTCAAAAATATCCTGATTAGAAAAAGAAAAATGTGTACACAACAAATTATAGGTCTACTGAAAAAGTTTTGTAGTAGAAAAAGTAGTGGATTATGTGGTTCATTTATGTCTGTGATTGGCCTGTACCTAATTACTTGTCTATTTAAAAGTGGAGCAAAAACACAGTGACTTTGTGCAGACCTCTTACTTTTATTCAAAGCCTATTCTAGAACTATTACAGCAGAAACTCCTCTCGCCAGCTGCTTGTCCTGCAGAAACGTCTGAACAAGAAATTTCTTCTGCCTGTTGCACCTGTTTGGGTCTCTGAACATGACAGAAGGGTCCAGGCATGCCATCTGCCCAACTGTTGGATATTTGAGGGGGCTCTTCTCCTGCACTTTTCTCACGATGTTTGAAAGTCTCTGCATGCAGTCCTTTCTTAGATGCAGTAGGTACGACTTATAAAACAAACTTTCTGTATCTTTCCTACCCTATGTTCCATTAGAAATACATGAAGCAGGTAATTAACAAAATAAATCCGGCTCCTCTGGCACCACCTCCAGCCTGTAGTGCGATTTGCAAAAAATCCACCGCTCCCTGTTCAGATGCACCAATGATGGCCGGGGGGGCGGGTGTCTAACTGCATGTCAATCACTGCTCATGCACACACATTCATTCTCCCTTGTGGGGGGAGGGGCTTAGGAGACCATTTGGGCTTTAGCAGAAAGGGGGGGAGGGACTGAGAAGTTGTCGATGTTCAAATTCTTTGGCTAAGTCCTGGATCTTCACAATCCTACCTACGGCAGCTTTTAGGACTCTGATCTCAACACTTTGGCTGCTTTGGACAGGCGGTATACGCTGTCAATAGTATGAATGTTACAAAAAAACAAACCAACTTGACTACACTCACCTGCTGCCGGTAGTGATGGAGTAGTGTAGATGAACGGTCTATACTTTGAGTCGCTGGGTTGTGCAGTATTGGGCTTTGGCTGTCCAATATATTTTCTATGTGCATCTAGAAAATAATGATATATGTTAGCCACAATAAGCATAATATAATATAGATGCATATACACCAGATTTGTGTAAAAACCCAGTGATTCTAATTAATTCAATCACTGGCTTAAGTCAATCCCACAAACTATAATTAACAAAATATTTTAATATCAGAAAATGTATTTTAATTTCAAACTAGAATCCTGGTTTATCCTATAAACAAAATTATTTAGTGTGTATTGCTACCTTATTTATTATAAGCCTTCACACCGGGACTGAAGCAACAACCCACCGCCGCCGCTGGGTAAAGTTTTAAAGTTGAACTTCACGTGAATTTGCTTTGCCACCGAAAGCCAATGTTTTATTTGAACCTTCGCTCGCAAAGAGAGGAAGTTAACATGCAGATAATCGCCATGTTAACTCCGGACGTGACTGGCCGTGACTTTTAGGCTCTCAATTCTTCACCTGTTTTGCGTTTTACTGTTGGCCGTGTGTTAGTGTGTGCACATTACACTCCAGGTTTTTTTTCACTTGTCCGGTCGGGCAAGTTAAAAAAAAAAAAATCTACTTGTCCAAAGTCAATTTTTACTGTCCCCTTTGTAAAAAATTCCGAGGAAAAACAAGTTTAAAAAAAAAAATATATCGAATAAAAAGGAAGTCAAAAAACCCATAAAAAAAGTCAAAAAACGTCAAAAATGTAAACAAAAAAGCCACACACACACAAAAAAAGGCAAACGTTGAAAGCATCAAAAGTGTAATTAAAAAAACAAAAGAAAAATTCTTGATTGGGCAAGAGCACATTTAAATCAAATTATTATGATACGATGATGCCCGAACGGGCAAGTAGGGCGTTATAGTTACTTGCCCGAAGTGGCGTTAAACTTGCCCGGGGCCATTGGGAAACCCTTATTGTTGAACCCTGCACTTATCCCACACACGGAAATCTTTTTTTCCCCCTTTTAAAAGCTTCTTCTGCTGACACTGTAGTTCAAAGTGTTGTGTTCTTGCTTAATGGATCTACGGCATAAGTTCTGTTTTATAACTGTAGCTACACATCATTTCCGTTTTTTCAATTATGTGGCAAAAGTCCGGGTAATGAGCGGCCAGAACCTCTTCTGTTTGTTTACGAATTTATTTCTTAGAGTGTAGGCTACCGCTTATACGGCCTATACTCAGTGTTTTGGCAGAATGATTTGGTGACCATCTTTAGATTTGAGTGCAAAGATAGTTTGTTGCTGTGCTGATGCTCTGCCCCGAGAAACTAAAAGAGCACATTCAAACTGGAAACTTCAACTGCCTGAGTTCTTGTAGGTAGATTGTCACAATATTTAACTAAGACCACAATCTTATCATAACCGTAACCAAGTAACTACTACTACTAAACAACCAGAGAAAGTTATATTCATGTTTTGATGAGCCTTGTGTAAAAGCTGTGTTCTATTAGCATATCATGGTATGAGAACACACATGCATGCCACTGGCACAGGGATGTCATTGTATACATTTCTCCTCACTGTAAAAAGGGGATAATGTAGCATAATGCATCAATAAAACTAAACAAAAAGGAAGATCTTCAACTGATGTAAACAACCTAGATTTCAAAACTTTAGCTCTAAACTGTAGTCGATTCACTTTTCACAGTGATGTCTTTGTGGCTGCATATATTATCCAACCATTATGTATTGGTGACATCATATCACTCTGTAAGTGTCAATTATTGCCAGTTGGTCCGTCACCCAGTTGCATCCGGCCACATACACAAATGTATGACTTTTTTTGCATTTCAGTTTTATTTGCTGTTTAGAAAGGCAAGAAATGTAATCTCTCTGCAATATCATCTGCCATGTCATGTTGTAAATTTGAATGGCCTGGAGAACTTTGGTTGTATTGACTGGATATGGAGCTTTTTGGGTTGCATGTGTTTTTTTTGGGATTTTTTTTTTATGATTGATGAACAATTTTATTATTTATTTAATGGTATACAAAATATACCTGGTCTTCGATGTCAACCAGATGCAAATATTTCAATGAACGATTTTAAACAAATTTTGTTGCAAGGTTCACCTGTGTGGGAGCTGCAACAGTTTCTTCCCAGATCACTCCAACTAAATTTGTCTATGGTTTAAATTTGCACATCACCTAGTCAGCGTCACCTCCCACACACACACACACACACACAGGCACCGATTAAAAAAGCAGGCTGCAAAAACAGGGGAGAAAAGTAGATGTGTCTAAAGGTAGAGAGTGAGGGAGCAAATCCTTCCGTGCAAAAAGAAAGAGCCATGAGATGCCAAATTAGCTTTAGGTGGAGTTGAGTTGTCGTTGTGATTGAGTGCTATTTCAATGGGAGAGTGGGTGGAGAAAGGCTGCGAGCCATGGCTAGCTCAATCAACACATACTGACTCTGCGTTCTCCTAGCAATTACCCAAAGCGCATTTATGTCACCGCTAGAGCCAACTCTTTCCCTCGAAAACTATCACTGAAACCATATATGCAACATCATTAAATCAGCCCGAGCATCGGTGCAAAGCACTGTTAACATGAATACAAACTACACAAGCTGTCATTAAAATACATTATTAAATTAAACTGATGCTCAAGTTACGTCCCAAAAAAATGGATCTGCGCCTTCCCCCTTTATGAACAGAAATTAATGGACAATGCACAGGCGACACACACACACACACACACACACACACACACACACACAAAAAAGAAACCTCATTCCCGGATCCATCACTTCTTGGCACATGTAAATGGTGAGAGCTATGACATCGGAGATGTTACAGCAGTCTTGTTATGGGCTAAGGAGGGAATCTGATGTGTCCTGGTTAGTGTTCTAGAGTTACAGAGAGCTAACAATATAATAATTTCCCCTGTGGGAGCTTACTCCTGGTGATTAGGTGCCAGCGCTGCGATATGTAGATGCAGATGGTGATGAGGGGGAGAAAGAATGTGTGTGTGTGTGTGTGTGTGTGTGTGTGTGTGTGTGTGTGTGCGCGTGTGTACCTGTGAATGTGCCTATATGGTCAAGTTCATGAATAAACATTTCATCACAAGATTGCAGGATACGCTGCGATGGCGTGTCATAATCTGTTGACGCCAAACAAAACGTCACTCTAACATTTCATGTCAGGATAGTCTGTGCGTCGTTGTGTGTGCGCGCGCGCGTGTATGCGCACGGACACACATTAATGCATGTACGCGTTTGTGTGTTTATATGTGTATGCGTGTGCACTCTTGTGATTAATTGCACAGCAACAGCATCCAGTGTCATTCCCATCTTTATCTCAAGGTTGCAGAGTGATGAACCAAAGAAGATAAGCTGGCAGTGAAAACAAATGCTTCACAAATTACCAAACACTTTTTTTAATGTTTACGCCCCAAAAAAAAATCTGATTTGGGGGGAAAGTAACAGATTTAAAAAAGGGGGGAGAAGGGCTGTGCAGTCAAATGTCAAAACATACAAGGGAGAAGGAGGGAGGGTGTGAAAAGCCTTGATCCTAACTCCGTGTTTTTTTTTTTTTTTTTTTTTTTTCATTCACTTGTCTGTCTGCATGAGCAACACAGATCAGAGATGGAGAAATGTCACTTAGCGAGCATTAGGCTAGCGCTTTCATCTCCCCTTAGATCAGAGAGATGGTGGGGGGAAGGGACTTTTAAAATGAGTTTTAAAGGGCTGTGAGCCTCTATTTGCCTTTGAAATCATCCCATCCCTCACATCACACACTCACTTTTTTTATCAGCACAGAACACGTAACGCGCATCACGACTTTACATCTGAGAGAAAGTCTGAGATTTCCCTGAATCTGAACTTCGAAAAGAATCTCAGCTAAAAGGGGGGCCGGATTTTTCTTCCTGTATGGTTTAGGATGGAAAGATGTGAAGCTGTAACCTCGCCTGCTGTTAGAAGGTGGAAAGTTAAGCTAAGAGAAGTCACTCTATTTAATCCTTGTGCTCTTTAAACATGTCTCTCCATCCATCCATCCAACCAGCCGTCCTTCCATCCATCCATTCATCCATAACCAATGTTTGGACTTATTTCCTGAAAGTGGAAAATAGTTGCTATCTCCCCAGTGTGTATCATTATCTGTCTATAATTGCAAGACTTGTCATTCATCCAGGAAATAAAAAATGCTTATTTCTTGCTGTCGTAATGTAGAATACAAACCCCCGGGAAGACTAAGTAATTACTGTGTTTTCAGCTACTCTAACAAGGATCCCTAAACAAACAGAAGAAACAACCACAATGTAATGATGTCTTCAGTTCGAATGCAAAGTCTAGTTTATTCGCTCACATTTGACTGCTGGAGTGATTTTACATGCTGTGTTTATTAGCTGCCAACAGGACGGACACAATGTATACCACACACTCGTGGCTCATGTCCCTGTGTGTGTTCCCAGTTCAAACTTTGATCGATGATCATCACACGTCTTCAGTACTTACACAACTCTGACTCTGTTTCGCCAAGGTTTCTGCCAGGCCCTGTCCTTTCCACTACTGTACGTACATTAGATATGTGTACCATTAAAAGGGGAACACCTAAATTAAGGATTTCAATATGTTATTTCCACAGCCTAGGAAAGTCTAATCCATATTTGTGAATATGAGCTACTCTCTCTCAAAGCCAGAAACCAGAGAAATAAGTCTCACACTTGTGATGTCATCAGGTATAAAGTCTGGAGCTGCTCCAGAGACAATGAATGGAAGACTGATTTTGTTTTCTTTTGGTTTAGACCCAAATGAGTTGTATTATATTGTAGTTTTCTCAGTTTGTGAAACAGAAAATATTCCCATATAGCCAGAACATTCCCCTGGGTGCTCTCAGTGTCATCTATAACATCTTTCCCAATTCATTGTCTATGGAGCAGTTCCACTCTTTGTACTTAATGACATCCCAAAACTTTAGTTTTAGCACTCCAGTTTTTGGACTTGGGATAGAGTTGTTAATGTATAATAATAATATAATTCAAAGTAATTCATGAACTGTATCATGCGGATAGCTTGCTCAAGTTGATGCATTGTGAATCTATGAAGATGATTATTTCCTTTTAGTTTGTGCCAGTCAGTCTCAGTTCTCATCTGTACATTGACTTTGTATACGCTTAAAGCCATTTAAGTTAAATGTATGAGACCTGTAATCCATTTGACAAAATTAACAGCAACTAGTTGGATAACCAATTGAATGTTTAAGTGGTTTTTCTAGCAAAGTGCCACACATTTGCTGGTTACATCAACTCCAATGTGATAATTGAATGCATTTATGTTTCATCTCTCGTAATACATTATATATATCTTTAGGTTTTGGACAGATGGTGATGAGCAAACAATTCAAATAGCCGGATCACAGATGGTGATGAGCAAACAATTCAAATAGCCTACAACACCTTTGGTGATAATAACGGACCATTTGAATTATTTTCTGACATTTGATTATATATATAATGAAAATAATCGAATAGTGAACCTAAAATGAAGCGAAACAATGTTTTAAAAAACTAGTTATAGCTCTTTCTTTTCAGTCTGTCATCTGTATGCTAATACGTGCCTCTGCATATAAATTTCCGTGCTTTCCCTTGCAGAGCAACAGTAGAGTAGCAGCATTTAAGACCTCAATAATGGCTGCATGTGTCAGAAATAAAACTTGTAAATTGTGACAGGAGAAGGTTTTGCATGCAGTGGCACTCTGCACTAACACGCTGAAACACAACAATCTTGCAAATATGTTTGGAGGATTTATTTTGTTGGTCTACAATGTTACAAAAATAGAGGGAAAGAGTCAGTGTCAGTGGGGGTCCGGGGACTTGTTGGTTATATAGTTTAAAATGATGTATTACTTTTACCAATAGTTAAGATCAGATGATGTTGAGTATTTCACAGACTGGTATATCAAAGTTTAGTCAGGATACTGTTTTGAAACCATTTTAAACAAAAATTCAATGCTATGAAATTGAATAAAACACCCAAAATTCAATGAAAGAAGTAATGATTAGTAATTAATTTTACCTGCAAAGAATGTTATATGGGTTCCATACAAAGTACATCCATGCATCCCTGTTATTTTTAGGCAATTTGGTTGAAAGAAACCCATATTTCCAATATACAAAACAAAATATTCCCAATGGGTCAAATTCGCAACACAAGGATTAATCCACTTTATCAACTCTGGAGAAGACGACTAAAACACACAGTCCCCTCGCTGTCGTATAGTGGTCTTACAGAGTGATATGTCTTTACAGAGTACCAGCTGCACAGAGCACATTAACCAAACAAACAGACACACTTTTTATTTAAGACATCTTAAAAGAGTTCATTTCAATTAGCTACAGCTGATCTTATCAGCTGCCGGTGATGTCTGTCATTTCAGACAGCAACCGCGACTGACTTGAAATGAGAAGCCTGCTGCCCATATGTTTTTCATTGCTCTTGTGAGAAGAGTTAAAATGGTTTGATAAAAGATTTGTTGGCATCAGAGCTTAACAATCAGCTATTTTGCAGACTGGGAACCAGGTCTGAAATAGAACCAGCTATCTAATCCCTAGCTGCATGGATGGTAATTGTAGGAATTGCTTTTGACACAGATTTTAAATATGGTTTAGATTTAGCTTTTTTTTTAAATCAGGTTTTCATAAAAAAAAAAAATACTTTCAAAACAAATACATTTTTGAAAAATAAAAACAGAACATAATGAATTACAGTTTTTTACAATCACTTTGCTACTACTTTCAGAACCTTGATGTCATTTTTCAAAACTCTAGACATAAAACTCTCAACAGTCATCACTTGCAAAAAATTGCATTGTGCATTCATATCTTTAAAGAAGTCATGCACTTGCACAATCATTGGTTCAAAAAACTAATTTATTGTGAAATACCATTGAAACGTTAATTTAGCTCACCCACACGCAAGCTACCGATAGTTTCACTGTGTCATTGTTCGTACAATCATTAAATATTGTAGTAGAAAATAGGCGATACATGTAAATACATCCCTGTAAAAGTACTGCAGCAGTAGAGAGATAATACTACAGACAGAGTGGAATCATTACAGTTTTTCTTGATTGCTTTGATGCAGCAGTCAACTCAAACTCCACATTTTCAAAACACTTAACACACAGGCCAAAAAAGTGCAACTCATGGTCAAAATGATGCATTTTGTTTGCAAAAGGCTCTAACCATGACAAAACATTTAAAATATGCAACAAAAGCAAATTTTGCCTTCAAAACGACACAACTTGCAAACAAGTGTATGAGCTCATCCAATCAACCATTAAACAGTGGACAACAAAATACAAAATACAGCACTCCGTGCGAATCACTGCACCATTGCTTGTCATTGTAGCCTATTACTGTACAAAGAATTGGATCCAGAATCAGAAATGCTTTGATGCAAATTTTATTGATTCCATTGATTCTTATTTTCAAACTGTGGCTGAAAACTGAAATACTGTAAATATTACACAAAATACATGTAAACAGAAATAAAATCTATTACAGTAAAGTATAAACATCTATTACTGTAGATTATAAGAAATAGCCACTATTGATACTCAGTCTCTTCTGTCTTGACAATGGGGCCACATGGCCTAACCCTGCACACTGATTGCTAATTGAAGATTTGTGTGAAAGATTGTCAAACAGGTGCTTCAGTGATTTCACACTGATGTAGGTAGTTTCTAATAGTAGTCATTCAAGCAGTCCAAACTCCTTTGTTTTAGCTATGGTAACCAAACAGATGGTTTCTGTTTAGTTACCATAGCTAAAACAACAGAGTTTGGACTGCTTGAATGACATCCGTGTTAACTGTTCTGCAAAAGGGTGGGGCAAAATGTGTCAATCCAATGAGAAAGGGTTAATACATTTGCAAGAGGTGTCTTCTGCTCTACTGAGACAGTGATGATGAAAACCGAGTGGATCCCAGTTTCCTTAAGCAGGTCAAAGCAATCAAGAAAAACTGTACAAACAACAAAATCTGAAATTTATTGATGAAAAACAATACAGTAATATCACAACATAGGTTTATTTGAATCAAAGCAAACAAATTAGCTACGGAAAAGAAAACACAATGTAAAACATAAAATGCAGTGTTCCTCAACTTGCTTGCTTGTACTGTAAAAAGCAAAACAAAAGGAGTGATTACTGTACTTTCATTAACTCTGTCTTGTGGATTTGGCCCCAGGTTCTCATCTACATCACTGCAATGAAGGTCCTCTTCATCACTAATATTTTGCAGCATTAGTACATTGTAGCTCATTATATTACGGGTAAATAAACTGAGGTACCACAGTTTTGAATGTTTATTTGAAAATATTAACAATCTGTTTTGTGAAGGTTGCAGCTGGTGTTGATTGGAGGCCAGCCCTGTCAAGAGAAAACACATGTACTAAGTTTGCTAGTTTGGTTACCTACACATGTGCAGTATGGTATAGTCTTTGCCTGATTAATTGAATGCAGGTTAACAGTTGCTGTTTGTACAATAGTAACGTTTGTGTTCAAGTAACTAAACTAACTATGTTTGATTATATTAGGTAACATTATGCAAGTAAATTGAGATAACCGTAGAGAAGTAGAAATGTATTTGATGTGGTGGTTGTATTTTGTATAATTGTTCAAATTAAGTAAATTTCAGACTTAACTTATGATAGGGTCAAAATAAGGTCAGTGGTAGGCTATAAAAGGTTGCCAGTTTCCATCTAGTGCTGCTGCTATCTGGGCCACATGCTGCCTGTGATGTTCAGTTTGCTGGTTGCAATCATGGCGTCCATGTTTGTGTTAATTGTTGGTGAAATAAACACCTGTTGATCTGCACTGTACCTCTGCCTCAAGCCTCCTGCTGTAATTATCCAACTGCTATGCGGCCATTCTAACAATCACAATGGATGTTTTCATTAGCCAAACATCTTGGAAAAAACCTTTGGGCAGTGTGAATCCAGGCCTGACACTGGTCTGCTGTGATGTCATTGCATGCATAATCCATGGCCTGGAGAAGACTGACTTTTTCATGAGGGTCCCTATCATAAACTTTCCATCTCCATGTGGAGTAAAATTCCTCAATCGGGTTAAGGAAAGGAGAGTATGGGGGTAAATACAGGGTGGTAAATTGTGCATGGTACTGAAACTATGCTTGCACCATATGAGCATGGTGGAACCTGACATTATCCCACACAATGACATAGGTCACGCCATCAGCTCTACAGACCTGATCGAGCTCATCAAGGAAGGTTACAAGGAGAGCTGCATTATATGATCCAATACGAGGTCTGCGTCCCACCACACCATCTCTCTGATATAGCCGCACGCATGGTAATGTTGGCCCCACGTTTTCCAGGTACTTGAATTTCATTGCCCGCTCGCCAATGAAATTCCGACCTCTCCTCCTTGTCTTGGCCAGGTTAAAGCCTGCCTCATCCAAATATATGAATTTGTGATGGTTGTCATCAGCATCCAGCTCCATCACCCTCTAAAAATACATTTTGGAAAGAGATTTACTGATTACTGTACAATGGACCTTTTTCACAGCAGACATTTTGACTTGCTGTAGTAGGAAAATCACAGCTGAAATTGATAACCTTAACGATGGCTCAATTCCATCAAGTGTCCCAGTGAGATATTTCAGTGAGTCAGTAAGTGGAAGGCAGCCATCATTAATGGTTTTGAATACACCTGGGCTTTTCCAACTATGACATGTCAACATGTCTGCTGTGAAAAAGGTATATATAGAATTTGTAGGGAATTTTTTTACAACAGCCATCTTTACCTGATGAAGGTCTGAGACCAAAACATATTTTTCTTTTAAATAAATTATTGCTTGCGTAATGGTCAGTGTGCGGGATTTTCTCTAAACTTTTTGATCTGCTACTTTTGATCATATCCTACGCACCTGCCCGACAAAAAAGGTGTGCAAAAGAAGCTTTCCTACGTTACAGCCATCTTGAAACTGAACATACTAGGTATAGTTGTTTTAAAGACACCTGGTGTCTTTTCAGCATGCATGCAATAGTTGGCAAATTTATTTATTCCACATTGTTAAACATGTCTTCATTGTCCACGATATGCTGGTGAATTTCTATAAGGCGAATATAATTTCTGGCCCAAACCAAATTGACCACTGCCTGCTCTTGTTGGTCAGTCAGAATTTTGCCTCTTCCTAATCTCAATTCTACTGGGAACATTACAGTAAGAACACACTTAGTCACATCACCTACCAGTGTTGTGCCTGAACGCGTTCATTGAACGATAGTTCACGAACTCGTTCATATTTTGGGCGAACGTGAACTGAACGTACTGTATTGTACTGCCTGATGAACGTTACTGTGAACTTTCTATAGAGCCTTAAAGGCGAAAACCCGGCTAAAACACACCGTAAACAGTATGTAGCGGAAAAAACACCCAATCTGGCAACACCAGCCACCAATGTCGCACCGCCGCAAGCATCTTCAAAACAAAAAGCTGCATGTAGGCGACAGCAGCTTGGAGGCTTCGTAGGATCAACGAGTTTTATGACAAGGTCTGTGAGGATGGGAAAAATGTCTTTGCAAACTTTGCCCGCCAGCTTTCAAAAAGAAAATCCGCACTTCAGTCACATCCACAGCAAACCTGAAATGGCACATTGAACTGAAGCAACATATGGAAAAAAAGAACTATGAACTTAGTTCAAAATTTTGAAGTATGAACTATGAACTGAACTAGTTCATTTTAAAATTTGTGAACTGAACTTTGAACTAGTTCATGTAGAAAGTGAACTTTCCCAACACTGTTGCCTACTCTGTGATACACATTGTTATGCAGTCATTTGACAATTGAGAGTAGCATAATGTTTAGTGCATGCGGAAGACTTACTGGTTCTGATTGCAGGAAGTTCTGATTATTGAAGCCACGATTGATCTTCTGAGGTTTGGTTGAATCATTGTAGCCACCTCCATCATTGTCATGCCATGATTTATGACATGGTCTACAACTATTGCTCGGATTTCATTGGACTTTGCTGTTGCTGCCGCTGTCTTGGTCCGTGGCCTTGTCCTCTACCACGTTACCCCACACCTCTCAAACAAGGCCCACGACCACCTCTCAGAAGGGGCCTGCCATTCCTTTGACCAACACGTCTTCCTCATCTTTCTCCCACCACTGCTTGACCTCTATTGTGACCTGGATCACCTGCCGGCTCCATGTTACGTATCACTATGTTGTTGCAAGTGGATCCCAATCAATTCTTTATACACTTGTACCACAATGTGAACTCAATCATCAGTAACGAGTTGGCAGAATTGGACAAGCAATTACAAGGGCCTGCATCCATACAGTGCAGTAATGTCAATACTATAAATAGTCCGAAAAGGTGGTACATGGGAACATAGAAACAGTGTCTTATAAACAGTAGTACATTACAGTAAAGAATGATGATGAAATATTACATCCATAGATAATATAGTCTAATTGGTACATGCTTCATGCTAATTGTGACAATGAATCTCGTTATCTTGAAACTTTCATGATCTAAACATGGAATATTGTTTGTCTGTTTCCATGCAACTATGCATTACAGTTTTTTCCAACTGCTTACACACAAAATCTTTTCATGTCACATGATTTTTAAACCTCTCACTCAAAGTGCAAAACTACACAGCAAATCTCCAAAACCATAAGCTATTTCTCAGCTTTTCACTCAGTTTTCAATTGCATAAAACACTTTTTTTCAAAACATTACACACAATTCTCTACCTAAGTCACAAACGTCTAACAAGAAGTGACTTGCTATCCATTTCTAAACACAACCAATCAAAATGCTACACTTATTTACCAGGGCACACACACACACTCCTCACATTTGCAAACACATTATGTCATAACTGAACACTAACCAATCACTGCTTTAGTATAGGACTATACATAGGTCAAAGGTCAGATTACCTGTTTTGAACACTGGATGCCAACAATAGACAGAGAGCAAGGGGAGGAGGAGGAAGAGACAGGGCACAACAACGAGGAGGAGGAGGAGGAGGAGGGAAGAAGAGGAAGAAGGAGAGCCATCTTTGATGAGATCAGGGCCACACTTATTCATCATGTGATCAACCAAGGAAGCCCATCTTGAGTAGCTTTACAGTGGCGTCCATACTGCATGCAACTAATGACTATGACTAATGACTGTTGCATTACAAATCAATCAGAATTTGTTTTGCACAAAGTGCATACAATTCCCCCCATCCCGCCCCAACACACAAGCATGCACACACACACACACACACACACACACACACACTTTATTGTAAAAATGATACCTTTGGTTTACATATGTTTGTACTTTTGTTTTCTTGTTTCATGCTACTGTATTCAACACCGTGCTATTCTTACAAACGTAATGTTTTGCCCAATAAATATTTTCTGTTTTACTGTAACATTACATTGTTTTTTACAAGTGCACTTTTCAACCACTCTCACCAGATCACTTTCCCTCTAGATCATTGTACATGTAGATATAAGCCTATTAATGACAAAAGAGCTTTAGATTTAGAACAACAGTGTGTACATGGTATATCCAAAAATTTACTATTATGAAAAAAGCGTTTGCCATTTAATGCAAATGCTTCATTTTGAGATGTGTTTATGGTATTTTGAATGCAGTATTTCATTATGAAGGAAATATGAGGCATTTTGCATTTTGTGTGTGCAGTTTTAGGAATTGTGTGTAGTTTTGAAAAAAGGAGACATAGTTTTGAAAATGTGAGTAAGCAGTTGGAAAAAACTGTAAGAGTATTGCAACAGTTATCATTTTGAGCAGTTGTATCACTTGGTAGTTAGATCATTGTAATGAAATGAATAGACAATCATCTGAAATGTAATGTGTGAATTGCCTTTTGAAATAGTAGTACGTTGATGTTAAGTTGTGTCATATTGAACAGGTGATTTCTTAGGATTATGTATATTGTATCCAAGCAATTGAAAAAAGTGTTAGAGTTTTGAAAAATGTGCATTTTGATCATTGGTTGTGAGTTTTGTGTCTAGAGTTTTGAAAAATAACGTCAAGGTTCTGAAATTAGAGCCAAAGTGATTGTAAAAAACTGTATCACTATCATACATATCATGGCAATAAATAGCATTTTCAGTTTTGGTTGATGAGCCAGTTATAATGTAAGCTACAGTATCGGAGTAATTCTCCAAAATCAGACCGACTGTACCAAATGTCACTACCTCTCACGAGATGGGGCTGAATTGTGACCTCTTTTGAAGGACATTTGCGTGTGTGTGTGTGCGCGTCTTTGTGTGTGTGTGTGGTGGTATCTCTGTGTGTCTATCTAATCTGTGTGTGTGTGTGTAGGTTGGCGCAGGCTCTGTTATTTGTGAAGTTACAGTTGAATCGTCAGAGAAGATAAAAATGGATCACTTTCCTTGCTGAGCCCGAGCTCTCTACCTCAGCATCACAGTGCACTGCCATGAGCTGCAACTTTCTCTCACACACACACACACACACACACACACGCACCCACACACAGACACATACACACACACACAGACAATAGAAGACGCAGGTATGTGTGGGAAAACGATGGGAAAGGCTCTTAAATTCACACTCTCATTCACACTCATACACACACAGGTAATCACATATTTTGCCAGACTTTGTTTCAATTAACATTTTTATTACATAGAGAAGTGAAGGAAAAGAAAAAGGGATTAAAAGTCCCGTTGTGTTGTATTGTATGTGTGGCACATACATGCAAATGAGTTTAAGGGAGTACATTTTGTCATTACGGATTGAGTTAGCGGAGAGTTCTGCGGACGAGAGGAGAGGCAGGAACAGCCATGGAAGGAAGGGAACAGATAAACAAGAAAGAAATTAAATCCATTAATATCCTTCCTGCTCTTCATATGCATATTCTTTTTTTCAATCAAGTACTACTGGCTGAGTGAACTCAGGGGCCGCAAATGAAAATGGATCTTAATTGTACATGCACTTCTCCTGCTGTGTGGGCTTCCATAAGTGGTGTCGTGGCTTCGTCAGAGTCCCATCCCCTCTGCTGAACCTGTTCCTGATTCCATTAAGGCCTCCATGGTCAAGGTCTATATGGCTATTGACCCCTTACAGCAATGACACCGGGGCTGTAATTCCTAATGAGCAGTTATCGGATGTGATGTGGGAAAAAAACATTGAACTTCAAAGAGGTAAAAAGGTGGAGAAAGGAGGAAAAGAGGGTGAAAGAGACATATAACAGAAAAAGGGTGAAGCAGTGCATAGATGAAAAGACTTCAAAAGACTTGACAGGGCCTTGAATATTAAATGAAATATGCAAATATTTTATTATATTAACCCTCTCAGGTCTAAGCCATTTTTTCCAACATTTGGTTTGTCTGGTCTCCTTGTGTACTAACGCTTGTATAACCTCAAACCATCAAGTTATGTACATCAATTCTTTCAGGAGAACCTGGGCTATCAGGAAATCATTGCATTATCTGTCGGCTATTTGACATCGGTAGGCCAAATCATACTAATTTCAACCTCCAAGCTTCATTCTGGCATCTCTTTATCTATCTGTCAGGCCTCTGCCAGGACCTTCCCGTACACACACACACAGACACAGTCAATAAGTCCCCCCCTGTTATGTGATTGGTCGACTCAACTGTCAGTCAAGGTGTTACTATCCATGTAAGATAGATGGCACCTATCGATGGCACCCGGCTTACGCAAATACATCGGTTTTTGGTACAAAAAGATGACTAAATACAGTAAATAGCCGTTCAATTGTGGATATATATGGCTATGGAAATATTGTTCAAACTCCTTGAAAGGTCAGTGTCTTCCCGGCTGGATTACTAAGTTTCTGGAAGGGCTACAAAGACACCAAAGCACTTGTTTGTGAGTGGATTTTTGGATACATAATTACATATTTATGTTACAAAGACACTATAATTCCACAATAGATTAAAACGCTTCTGGATGACCTACAATTGTTAGAGGACCTTGTTGAAACGGTGCATTTCTCTTCTTCTAAACGTAAAAATAAGTAAGTCTCTACACTGTATTGTTCTGGAGATATTAAATAAGACATATAAAGTAAGTATTGTCCTGTCGCAGGGTCGACTTTAGAGGGTTAAAGCATTAAAGTAATTAAAGGCTGAAGACTAGGGAATCAAAAACACAAGTAACGGAGAGACGAGGGAGTAACAAACAATGATCTGTCAACAGACAAAAGAAGAACAGAGACTAAATACAAGAGGTAACGAGGGACAGGTGACATGAGGGCTGATGAACAGGTGAGACACATCAGGGCAAGGCTAGTCTATATCCACGACGTTCCACTTCCTGGAATGCTCCGTTGCCGCCCAAAATTCTGCTGGATTTTACTCTTTTCGCTGGATGTCCGTTAGCTTCCGCTTTCTATGTGTTGGCATTTTAAACTCTGGTGGATTTCTGAGGACTATGGTTAACTGTTCCTCAGATATCTGCAGAGTAAATCCAGAGAGCTAGCTAGACTATCTGTCCAATCTTAGTTTTCTGTTGCACGACTAAAACAACTTTTGAACGTACACATATTCCACCAAAACAAGTTCCTTCCCGAGGCTATTTTGCAGCACCACCATTGCTCTGCCCGGTGCTTAGCGCCATCCAAGACGATTGTGATTGGTTTAAAGAAATGCCAATAAACAAGCATGTTTTTCTCCCATCCCGGAGTGCTGTGTGGACTAGCCAGACCCTCCTCCACAGCACTGTGAAGGAAGGTCTGGCAAAGCAAGACTAGGGCAGGGAAGACAATCACAAAGGCGGGGAAATATACAAGGCAGGAAGCAAAACAAGACCTGATACATGAGAAACAGAGACTACAAATTATAATACAGAATCTAAAGCATGAAATATACACAAGTGTGGAACTAAGAAAACACAAACAAATAATACAGGAATACAGGAGACAATAAAAAAATAACGAAAGAGGGAAAGAAATAACAGAAAAACGAGAAACCATGACACCAGGCAGTTTGCAGCAATTTTACTCCATTTTGAATTGCCAATGGGATTTTACCTACCACTGGCTCCCGCACCCACAGCACAGAATGAGGCCAGAGGATGAGAAGAGTGGAACGGAGAGAGGAGCTAACACGGTAGTTTACATGAACATCACCACATGAAAAGCTATTGCGTCAGATGTGCGATTGTTAGCCGGCTCGTACGTTTTAATTGAGTCATCGAGAAAGCTGTTCCCCCGCTGCCGAGAAACAGTGAGATAGAAGTACAATAATCTCTTCAATGTCACCCGTTGACGTGGCATGACTGTCGAGGAGCAACAAGGACAGGAGGAAGAGAGGCAGATAAATAGAGAGAAAGTGAGCATGGAAGGTTAAGTAAGATGGAAGGATGAGGAGACAGAAAAGGGAAGAGAGAGCTGTGAGTTTTGGCTGTCAGAGTTGATTAGCGTCAACGGCACACAGGAAAATGTATGGACACTTTGGGCAGAAGGTGCGGGGGAGTTGCACGGTAGGGGAAAGGCAGGGGTGGAATGTAACTAAGTAAATTTACTCAAGTACTGTAACTAAGTAAAAATTGGAGGTATTTTTCTTCAGTCTTTTCTTTTCATGCTACTTCCTACTTCAACTCATTACATTTCAGATATATAAAATATGATGTTTTATATGAATTTATCTACCTAACCATATACAGGCCTACAAGTCCAGCTGAAATCATTAGCCAAATAAACACTTTGATTGACAGAACTGTTTTGATCGTTTCCAGTGTCTACTACTAGAAACCAGTTTCTGCTACTACTTTTACTTTAAGTAAATGTTTCTGATGATTCTTACTTACATACTTTTACTTAAGTAATATTTTCAATGCAGGACTTGTAACAGAGTATTTTTACAGTGTGGTATTAGTACCTTTACTTAAGTAAAGGATCTGAATAATATCTTCCACTACTGTCTGTTAGCACACATGCAGTCACCATGGAGAAGGAAAATGCATGCGGAGGTGTTACATGTGTGGAAGCATTGTGTACATTATACTGCATCACACTTTCAGTCTAACCTCATGATGGAGAGGGTAGGGCTCGACCCCGCCGCATTCCCACATCAATCACAGCCTCATTCCCTCTGCCAGCCTACAACCTCTGACCCCACCCCTTCACGCACCACATGGAGGGCCAACCGGAGCAAACTTGCCCTCGCAATTCAAAGATCATGGTACAACATTTCCCCGTGAAGCAGCTATCTGAGATGTATACCATCCACGGCTGGACATGGCTGAATAATGTAGGGTGCACTGCCTGAGCAAATCAGGGCTGATTATGTTTGGATGATCTGCGCCCTTTCCTGTGAAACAATAGATTCAAGAGTTTACCCTATGAGAATTAAACAACAATGCTCAGGGACCATATTTTTGGAGGTTTAACCCCTTAACGCCGACTGTCGCTAATTTGCATCAAACCCCTTCCATTCCGACTGCAGGCGAGATAGCGTGTGTATTCCCCCAATGACGGTTTCTTTACATTCGATACATACCTAGGAACCTTTTGTACGCACTGGTTTCTCGTAGGACCGGTCGGAGTGGGAACTACATCCAGTTCACGGAAGCGAAATTACCCCTAACCCCTAACCCTAACCCCTAACCCTAAAAAGACTACTGTCAATGTTGGGGAGTAGGAGAGTGTTTTCTTTCTTGCTGTTGTCAAGATTCATTTATTTGTCAATTACTTTGTGACATGAATAAAATCTACAGATGTGAGATGGGAAAATGTGTTTTATTAATTTTACCATTCTGTAAAGAATTTTACCATGAATGCCTGTTGTTGCTAATTTGCATCATACCTAAATTTATATCTATTCTATATGCTATAGACAAATTAACAATCTCAATTTAATTTAGCATCAGCTTGGAGCCAGAAACACACATAATACATTTGTTTATATAATTGTGAATACATTCAGGCGTCACAGGGTTAAGCTGTAATTGCATTTTAGCTTTGTCTGCCCTGCAGTTAACCTGCAGTAGCCTTCATGGTTTTGGACAAACACAACAAACACCTCCCGTTTGGTAGTTATCGAATCAAAGCTTAGCCATGCCCGTAACAAGGCACAGTAAAAAGTTTTGGATTGTGTGTTTGCTCTAACGTAAGTGGTAATAGTTAGCATGTCCGGCTAACTAGCTTACTATCTAAAGTAGTAATCATTGGATATTTCCTAAGGAGCACTCAATTAACTACTAGCTAACTAAACTTTAGCATTTCTGTCCTACTTTTTCTTGGATTTGGTGATTTGAAGATTATACTTAAGCAAACCCAACCTACGGAGCCCCTAAAGAGACATGGGGATGTTTTTTTCATTCTGCGCATGAGAAGCTTTCTGGTTTGCACAAAATATTTTCTGGTGCGCATGAGATTTTTTTTCTCATGAAAGTATCTCATGCTCACGAGAAACCCTAGCCTGGCTCACACCAGACCCTTCTCAGCTGTAACTGAGAGTGGGTCTGGGAAAAGTTCATTGACAGTTAATTTCCAAAGGGGTTTCACCAACGGACACCACTCAAATGCCCCTAGGCGCATTGGATAGTCCAACCAATCAGACCAACGATCTGGGTGACGCTGCGCTTTGGTAGCAGTCATGTTGAATTTAAACAAAAAGCTGCTCGCCGTCGCGTAAAGCCCGCCTCAACGGTTGTGATTGGTGTAAATCCCACCTCAGCGGTTGTGATTGGTGCCTCGATTTTGGGGACATTTGAAATGGGTTTGAATGGGCTCTTCGCCCAAGAAGTTCATCAGGGTTTACCCAGGCTAGAGAAACCCATCTAAGGCTAGCAAAATTATGCTAACGAAGTACTGTTAATGTTATGTGGCTTAATTTAAAATTTCCCATTCACATCATGAAAAAAACAATTGCCTTATCATCTTTAAGTTTGTTGATGACGTTTTGTTGTGTTTTCAGGAAGATGAATACCTCCTCCTCAGCAACCATTCTGATGGGTACTTGATGGTTTCTCGTGCTCACGAGAAAAGTATCTCGTGCTCATGAGAAAAGTATCTTGTGCTAACGAGAACGTTTCTCGTGCACACCAGAAAGTATCTCATTTGCAAGAAGAAAAAAAAGTCTATTTAACCAACCAACCTACGTTACCCAAGCTAGCATTAATTTTTTGCCAAACTGATTAGAGCCTTGCTCTTGTAATGTTAAAAGTAAAAACATCAGCCAAACAGAATCAGAAACAGGTTTATTGCAAAGTGGGTTTTTACAAAATAAAGGAATTCACATTAATATTTTGGTACATGACAAAAACCAGGTACTGCAAGCCAAGAATCATAAATATAAAATAGAAATTTATGATAGAAAATATGTGAAAATACATCTTTTTCCACATGAAAACAGCTGTACAGTGTTTTAGAACAGGAGGATGGAATGTGCAAATGTACACATTATAAAGAGTCCAAAATAATAATTCAAAGATTTGCATTGATGTAACGTATCAATTCAGGCGTTAATGTAAGGTGTAGTGTCCACAGGTCAAGTGACATAAGAATCTGTGTCAGCGGGGGTCTCGGGTGATAAGGCGAGCTGAAGTCAGGAGAAAACTGTTCTTGTGTTGTGAGTCCTCTTGCCTGAGGTGAGTCTTTCAAACAGTTTGTGTCTGAGGTGGGTTGGGGTCGGTCATAATCTTCTCTGCTCGCCTCAGGCTCCTGGAGTTGTTCAGGTCCTGGAGGGATGGCAGGTTGCAGCAAATCCCCTTCTCAGCAGAGCGGATAATACGCTTCAGTCTGCCCTTGTCCTTGGAGGTACCAGATGGTGAAGGAGGAGGTAAGAATGACCCCAATGAAGGCTGGGTAGAAGTGCACCATCGGCTTTGGCAGGTTCTCCTTCTGCTGCTGCAGGAAGTACATCCTCTGCGGTGCCTCCTTGGAGAGGGAGCTTGATGTTCCGCTCCCACCTGAAGTGAAGTCCTGAGTGATGACAGTGCCCAAGAGGCAGAAGGACTCTGCAGTGTCGACTGGGGAGTCACACAGTGTGATGCGGGGTGGCTGTGGCTGCACTCTAGGTTACCAGATGGTCAATTTACCACCTGTAGGCAGACTCATCCCTACTTGACAGACTGATGACTGGATGTGCAGCAGAGGTGAACTGGTGCTGATGGTCCAGGAGTCTGAGGCGTATTTCCCTAGTTTCACCTGATATAGTCTGGATCAAGTACATTTCCAGGATAATTGCCTGACAGGTCCCTCACCTTACGCTCTCCGTGTGTTGCCGTTCTCAAAATCCCTTTGCTATGGGAAACTACAAGCTTTGAGTAACAGGTGTGATCTTGCGTTGTGTTATATAGAGACACCACAGGCCAGTATTCCCAGTTGAGTTTTTGTTTTATCCTGGTAACAGACAAATTGTGCTTTCAGACCACTGTTGAACAAACATCCACGGCAGTGATGATACGCTTAAGAGGGTACAGATTCAGATTCACTTTATTAGCCATTTGCAGTGTAACCTGCATTGGAAAAAAAGTAGCTCAAAGTGCAAAGTCAACACATCAGAAGACACAACATAAAAGCAGACAAACAAGGCCACATGAAGCCTCAATATTAAAAATGCTCAATATAAAAATGCTGTACAATGCAATCCATACATAAATATAAAGTGCCTAGTTTAAGATGCTTTGTTCAAAGCAATCACAGCTTGTGGAAAGAAACTGTGTAAATGGCAATCAGTAGAACATTTGGCAGAACGATACCTTCTCCCTGAGGGAAGCATCTCAAAGAAAGCCCCTGCTGGATGGCCTGAGGCATCATTAGCCAGTTGTAAAGCTCAATTCAATAGTCTAGCTTTATATGTGAACTCCAGGAGCGGAAAAGTGCAGCCAATAATTCTGCTGGCTGAGCGAACCACTTTATTCAAAGCCTTCTTCTCTTTTTGAGTGAGAACCACACAGTAATACAACTGGTTAGGACACTCTCAATTACACAATAGTAAAAATTCAATAAAATCTTACTATTTTGAGTAAACTCTCAAAGCCTACGTAAAAAGAAAAGACGCTGTCTCGCTTTCTTAGCAATATTAGTCGTATTAGAGCTCCAATTCAAATCATGAGAAAGAGTCACACCTAAAAATTTACATTGCACTGGGAAGAATGTAATGTGCGTCATTCCCTTAAAAACAACCGTGCACATATTTTAAAGGGGCAGAACACTAAATCAAAGTACACAAATATACTTATGGCAAGTGGAAGCATTAATAACCATGTTACCCTAGCAAACTACACGCTGCAATTGGCAATTGGCTATCCAGGAGTGTATGTGTGGTGTAGCCAGACCTTATGCTTTGGCTACATTGAACATGTAATGTATGCGGACCGTTCACCAAGCAGATGTGCTACGTTATCTCTATCTTTTAGCTGGCTACACCTGCTGCGCTCATGGAGTAGGATTGTCTGAGTCACAGGCGAGACGGTGAGCTTTTGGTTTGGGATTGTTGTTGTGATGCAGATGACAAGAAATAAAAACAGAAACTCTCTAAACCAAACTGCCAATACGGTCATTGACAGTCATTAAGTCGTTTCCTGTATATCGGTAGTTTAATTTAAAAGACATATAGACACTGTATGATCCATTTCCATGTAAAAGGGATGCACACACCTCGGGTAAAAAATATAAATAGCAGACTAGTGCTATTTTTACGCTTGTAGAGCAGATCTCTACAGCGCATACACACCACTTACGCGCTGTTCTCTTGGCCGGTGTAGCCAGTTCCATTGATTATAGCTGAAGTGTATTTTTAGGAACATCCACTCTGCCAAGGTTACGCGTGCAATGTAGCCGGCCCGTTACTCTACAGCACTGGCAATGCAAGATTACACCTGTGGCCTCTTGTAAACATGCTACCTCTACCACTGCCTGAAATCAAGAACCCATTATTTAAAAAATTACTAAGAAATGTTAGTAGTGAAATTATCATTGTAAACCTTTCCACAATGCAAATGTTGACATGTGTAGCTGCAGTAACTTAGGGGGAGGGGGCCTAGTGAACTGTCAAATACCTATTTCCCACTTATTTTCCATTATTCTCCCCTGCTGTTTCTCAAGTCCCACACATTATTCTGTCCCAAATATGCTGCCCTCAGAGGAACTTCTTTCTTCTTTCCTTCCTCTCACAACTTCATGTCCCTCTGTCTATAATCTGTCACCTGCTGGATAAAACTTCTCCTTCATTCATTCTCCTTTACACTCTTTAACTCTTCTCTTCCTCCCTCCCTGCTCTTTTTCCACACGGCTCTATCTCAGCCTTACTTTCACACCCGACAGGGTTTTGATATGTTTTCTATTCCCTTTTTCTCTTTGCTAGATCATTTTTTAACTTTTTTTTCACACTTGTAATAACCTTGGTTTGATGCCCCACAACCCAGGCTCAGGGAAGAGTGAGATGAGCCAGTGGGGTGCAGAGAAACAATAGCATCAGGATGCATCTGGTAAAGGGAACCCTCTCAGAGTTCCATTACAGTAATCTATACTAGAGTGAGTGTGTGTGTGTGTGTGTGTGTGTGTGTGTGTGTGTGTGTGTGTGTGTGTGTGTGTGTGTGTGTGTGTGTGTGTGTGTGTGTGTGTGTGTGTGTATGTGCATGTGCGTGCGTACGTGTGCACACATATGTGTTATTGTCTGAAAAATGTGGGTGTTTGTGAGTCTCTCCATGTGGGCAAGTATGTCTCCTTGGAATTATGGTTGCCCTAGAGATAGAAGCCAACCTTTGAAGCTGCAAACTGCCTCCATAAGCACCTCTAAAATGGCTAAAAGGACTATTTCCACAGCACTGACTGAGAGGAAACCTAGATAAAAGTGTTTGTGTGCTTTTTAAGCCTAGATGGCATCCGTAGTTTTTAGCGCAATCAACTTGCTAGCTCCATTAGCTTGTGCTAAATCAAAGTGTATCCCCTCAAGGAAACAGGAGTATCCTATGACCAAGATTATGTTATAATTCTTTGAGTTTTTTTCTGCATTGATTTAGACATGTTGTGTTTGGAAAGAGTGCTGTAAAATTGCTGACATGTTCAATAAATAAAAAACTGAAACTTTTTGGAGTGGATCAATAGTCCCTCTTCTTTTTTCCCCCCATGACAAAAAACACTTCTTTGAACTCCGCGAGAGGGAAGAGTTTCAAAGCTTGCTGCTGTTTTTTCCACACTCAGGGGGCAGAGATCATCACAGCTTTTTTTCTTTGGTCATTTCTGTCCAAACTTCAGCAATAGTGAGTAGAGCTGTATCTTGGGACCTTTTCCAAGTGACCGATGGGCAAAAGTAGAAAAAGGAGATTATTCATCCACCTAAAAGTGTCCTTTAAAACTCCCCTTGAACTCTTCAGATAACATTATTGTCTCTTTACCTCTCTAGAATACATTGGCTTGAATGGAGTTTATTTTTTGGGCTGTCAAAAGAGGTAGGTGTAGCTGGAGGTGCAGCTGTTAGTGTACAGGGAGAAGAGCAGAGGAGAAAGAACACAGGGGAGCCCTGGGGAGATCTGGTGCTGATGGTCTGTGAGTCAGAGACTTGTTTCCCCAGCTTCACATGCTGCTTCCTATCAGACAGGAAGTCAGTGATCCGCCTGCAGGTGGAGTCAGGCACACCTAGCTGGGAGAGCAGAGCCGCGATGATGGTATTAAGTAGCAGAACCATAGTCCTCATAAATCCACTGGGGTTTGAAATTCCAACAGAAGGAAAGCTGAAGGAAACGGACATCGGCTGAAAAGACATGTATCCACCGAAATTTCCAGCGGCACCCGGAAGTGGAACGTTGTGGATATAGACTAATCTTCAGCTATACCATACAGAATCTCATCATATGTACATCTGAAGGAGAAAACACCTTTAGATAATGTACATATGAGTTTTGATACCGAGGTTCTGAATTTCTGAAGGGCCGATTTTTGAATGGACAGTGCATTAGAATATAATTTATGTATCTTGAAACACTAGGGATGGGAGGGGTGTCTTCAGTTGAAACTGCTGTGGCTTAGTTTAAATCTGACCAAATGTTGGTGCTTGAAGAACATTAAAGTGTAATTGCACAAATCAAATCCATTTATCTAGACAGCACTTTATTTTTTTATTTGTTTTTAACTTAAATGCAATAGCCAGAGAATCAAAGTTTGGTCAATGTGGTGGAGCCTGAGCCTGAAGACAAAGCTCTTGATTTTCCTTGATATTTTCTGTGATCTTCGTCCCAGCTCTCACCTGTGGTCATGAGCTTAGTGCAATGACCAAAAGAATAAGATCGGGGATATAAAGCAGCCGAAATGACTTTCCCTCGCAGGGTGATTGGGCTCAACCTTAGAGGTAAGGTGGAGTAGAACCGCTACTCCTTCATTTTGAAAGGTCAGTTAAGGTGGTTCAGCCATCTGATTCAGATGCATCCTGGACATCTTTCTGTGGAGGTATTCCAGATATGTCCAACTGAAAAATAAAAAAACACAGTGCAGATCTAGAACAGGCTAGAGAGGTTAAATGCCCCATCTGGCCTAAGAATTGACCAGGAAGAACTGGAGGATGTGCCTAGGGAGGAGGACGGAAGGGCTACGTTGCCACCCTGACGCAGACCTAATCATGCAGCACACAATAGATGAATGGATGTATGGATGGAGGGATGGATAAAACATTTTATCAATGAAAGGAAAATATATCTTAAAACTTACTTGGAGGGAAACACCGGGAGTGAATTTTCATTAACATATTTCATTAGAGAATGTGCGTTTTCTTATTTTCTTCAATACACTTAGAGATACTTAACGTCAGCATTTAGAGACCATTAGAGGAATTACATCATGAAGGCCTGAGTATGTTTCAAACAAAGTGCTTGTCAGAACATCACAACAGCCAAATCTGTCCGATAAACTTTTTTAAACAGACAAGCATGCCTACTTTAAGCAGTTATTGGCCAGGTGAGGGGCGATATGAAAGTGAACAGAGCAAGCTCTGTTTTGTTTTTTTCCAAGTCTGCACATAACTATTTCAGTCACTTTTTGTGCGTAAAAAAAAAAATCAACACCATGAATGCCTGCAGGAAGGAACTGTCCGAGTGTGCGCTGTCCCGTATGTATAATGCGTTGTGTCTTGCCGCTCTATATGAAGGTACAGTTTTCTCGTCACCTTACAGTGGGGCCATTTGGAACAGATAAACGCCTTTGCCTTTAGACATGTTCGAACAACACATTTTACAACCAAGTTCGTTGGAAGCATACGGTACTGCAGCATTGAGGCACTTTTTAAAGAACGACTCTTCCAGGAAGTCTGATAGCATTTCATTGATGAAGCAGGGCCAGTAAAATCATCCTGTCTAAAACAAACTGGTTACCAATACAGAGACTTAGAAATAGGGTCCTGTCAGTGTCTATTTCCCCTCCGCTCTATTTAAAATGTGAGCATTTTGTAAACTATTGTTGCCTTATTGTCTTTTAGAGAAGGCTTGCATTAGCTCTATTTCTATGTTAGCCGACAGAGGAACAGCCTTGCAATATTCACATGTTATTAATATCTGTAAATTCTGACACAGGCGTGAACCCTGGTTAAACCCAATATAAGTACAGAGGCCTGCTTTCTTATCTTGTTGCTTTCGGTGTAGTACCGCTTCCTGCACCGTGAGAGTCTGAACTTTAGGTACGCTGAGAACAAAAGTATTTGTTCCTTTTACTCTGGAGGTTGTATAGCTGCTGATACACAGCTTCTTCATCCTCTCTATCTGTCTCCCCCTTCTATCTCCCTCCCTCTGTATCTCTCTCTACCTCGTGGTTGGAGTTTGACCTGAGGGTTTTCTCTTTGCAGCATGCTGAGGTTCTGATTGGAAGGCAGGATAACTCCGGCCCTCCCACCGTCATTTCCTACGGATTGACACTGAGAGGGTCATACTTTGTATTATATCTGTATTTGTAACTGTGTGTGTGTGTGTGTGTGTGTGTGTGTGTGTGTGTGTGTGTGTGTGTGTGTGTGTGTGTGTGTATGTGTGTGTGAGAAACTCTCCTTTACAGAAAGCGCAACATAGGTCTCATGAACTTAAATACACCCATAAATAAATAAAAAATTGTTACTATCAATCCTCGATGTTCAGCACATTTTTGGAATTATTTTGCGATTTACTCTTAAATGTGAATGCCGCACGATAGTGTGACGTTCTGTTTTACCAGCAATAAAAGTATTTCCACTATTAAAAAATTGAAGCTCCACAGGATGACTCTTAAATAATGTATTTAAAATAAAAAAAACAGGTTACTACCGCAAAGCATAAAAAAATAGTCAAACAAAACTCCCCCAGCCGGTCACACCTGTGTTCCTTTTCCTCTGCTCTCTTTTTTTTCTGCTGCACCTGTTTCACATCAACCCTTAACAAGCACAGCACGCTCTCTACGGTGTGGTCGAGCCAATCACAGCTACTTCTCATCACCTTGATCCCCAGCCCAACATACAATGTCCACAGCGATCAACAAAACACAGCAAATAATAACGGTTAAAGCATTCAACACATCAACCAATCAAACCAAATGCAAAATACACAAATACCGATGAAACTCAAACTGCACAATAACAACCAAAAAAAACTAAACATGCTATGTAGGGATCAAGAACAAAAGCTGCTTAAAATGACAAATTCTGAGATAAACAGACAAAGCTTCTTGATGGAGTACCCGAATCTGAGTCCAGGACTAGATCACTCCATCACGTAGCTCTGGACTCGCGACTCGACTTGGACTCGCCCACTGATGACTTGGACTCGAGGATTTATGAAATCGGACTCCAGCATTCATGAAATAGGACCCGGAAGTTGGATGAAGTTTCTGACTACTTTTATGCGTAATAGGCAGTGATGGAGTACCGGAGTCCTAGACTCGTGACTCGACTCGGACTCAAGCTCAGGTAATGGTGACTCGAGCCTGACTCGACTCTGACTCTTCTTCGGTCAGTCGGACTTTGACTCAGACTTAAACACTGGTGACTCAAGACTTGACAAGGACTCAACAGTTGGTGACTCGACTACAACACTGGCTTAAGGCATTTAATACATGTACACTGGGTAAAGACAACAATGACTAGGCACAGTAATAAGTACAAATAAAACTAAAATGTAAAGAGCACTGACCTGAAAATGAGTTGTCTCTTCATTTTATTTTTATGTAAGACCTCTATTTCTCCCACTACATCTGACATGAATAATGTACTGTAATAAGAGCCAGAAAGATATTTTTTTCAAGTCAAAATGTGAGAGTTGCAACTACTTATACAAATAAATTGTGGCTGCATTGTTTTCTGTTGTACAGAGGTGGAGAGAGAACTCTTAACAATAATCAAATAATGTTTATTTTTCTGACTTTTGTCAAATAATTAAATTTTCATTGTGAAATACTTTTATCAGCCCTAGAATTATTTAAACGACACAATTGGAGAAAGGAAAAAACACTTTTGTTTTGAACTGCTCACAACCGACAAACATATCCAACCTGTGACAAGGCCACACGTCGACATTGCTTTGTTTCAAGAGGACTCAAGTCAAAAAGGTTGGAAACTAGAATCTTAACGGGCTTTCAGAGTTGGATTTGATGGCTTATTATCAGACGCCAAAACACAGCACAGCAGTTTGTAATACTCTGACACAGGGCTATACAACAGGGGCGATTCTAGGATTTTTTAAGTGGGGTGGCACGGGGGGGAGGAAGGGGCATTTTATCAGAATAAAGCATAGTAAATCTGCCAAGAAATATCTGATAGGATAGAACAATACAATGTAATTCTGCTAAATAAACCATCACGTTCATTATTAGTTTCACTTGTTTTCATTTTAAACAAATTGTCTATCCTAAAACAAGACACATTTTCTACAGGCTCTGTCTGCCACTTTAATAAAACCAAAGCTATTCCAGTGCTCATCATGGGAACATGAATTGGTCATGTGACAAGGGCTGGGAAAATTGAAAGAACAGGCAGCCAAGTACGCTGATCCAATGGAAATCACAATTGTCAGATTGACAGCACTCTAGCCCAATGGATTGGGGGTGCACCAGAGTGTGGGCTAATCTAGAAAAGTTATTACAGCATCAACAATTTTTATCTTTTGTTGTGACGATGGCAAGGTAAATTCTAGAAAAAAAAACATTCACGTAACAAATATAGCCACCCTGCGTTGCAGCCAAAATTGAGCCAGGTTGAACTGTTTATTTGCCGAATGACCCTGCCCTAGGACACAGCAGGGATAACCCTCTGTGTTGGTAGCCCTGCTGCGTCGCCGGACGGGTCAAATGAACGTGGAGGCCGTGCTTTTTTTTCCAAACAGGGCTACTGTTGGTCTGAATGCAGCCTTAGATGACACTTAGCTGGCCTGGTCACATTTCCTGGCTAACCAAGTGACCATTTCAAAAGTTTTTCTCTTTTTATTCTTCTTGGTTTACGTAAGCTCCATTGTAGTTTTGTCTAAAAGCAGTGGAGGTGGGAGTGCGCTTGGATGAGTCAGGCTTGGGTTTAGGGTTCAGGTAGTCTCGCTTTGCCAGACCATCCACACGCTGCTGAGCGGAGGAAGGGCCTGGCTACTCCACACAGCATTCCCGGATGGGAGAAAAACGTGCTCTGGTTTATTGGCATTTCTACAATCGTCATGGGAAGCACAAGCTCTGCACGGAGCCGCTGCAAAATAGTTGTGCGAGAGAAAACTCAGATAGGACAGTCTGGGTAACTCTGCAGAGATTTGAGGAGCAGTTAAGCATAGTCCTCAGAAATCCACTGGAGTTTCAAATTCCAACACAAAGACAGCGGAAGGAAATGGACATCAGCAAAAAGACATGCATCCCTGCGGCATTGGAGCAATCCCGGAAGTGGAACTTCAAGGATATAGACTAGGGTTCAGGCTACCAGATATAAATGCAGAGATGTACCAGATAATCAAATGGCAGCTCAGTATCTATTTCTCGTCTCGTTACCTTCTCCATCCATCTTTGTCCGCTTATCCGGTATTGGGGCGCGGGGGTAGCAGCTCCAGCAGTTACAGTAGTTGAGAAATAATATTAGACGTTCCTCTTTCTTTGTGCTATCATTGCCAACAGCCATTTCCATCTCTCTTTTGAAAGGTCTAAGCCTTGTCAAGTGTGATTTTCTTTTCCTAAACAGTCACAGATTAAAGTTTTGCTTTTCTCCGATGCCGCTCAAACATCAACTCAGCCACATTTTACGACACCACGGTAACAATTTCCCGTTGCGTTTACCTGATAGCTTGCGTTGTCTACCTTTCCCCGTTTCATCCGAAAGAAGGAAGAAGAGGAAAGCAACAACAAAAATGATAGGGGGAGGGGGGGGGCTCATTACAGCTTAGGGGATTGCTGTCTTTCTACCTGTCTCTCTCCATCCCCTGCTTTTTAAATCAAATCCCTCATGCTTGCCCTCGCCAAGTCCCCCCCCCAACCCCCCTTGTTGTTAGCAGGACAGGCTTTGTATTGCAATGACAGGTCTATGCATGTGTGCAGGGGGTGAACTCGTATACATGTTAGGCAAAGAGAGCAAAACCAAATGTGCACAGACTTACACAATGTCTGTCACAGTTTTGGGAAGCCATCTTCCCAAACTGGCCCTGATAGCTCCCCTCATTCCAAAAGCAATCAGCGTCTCTGTGGCTTTCAACCACTCCCGCTATCACTGATGTAATTTGTCATTAGCAGAACGAAGAAACTTTTAATTGAGTCTCAACTGTTTGGGAGCAGATGACATCTCCTTCCTCATCTCATTTGGCCTTGGTTTTTTATTTTCTTTGCTTTTGTTTTGGTGTAAATGAATAACCTTTGTTTTCCTTCATATTGGATTATTCCTTCGCATGTGTGTTTGTGTGCGTTTGTGTGCGTTTGTGTGTGTGTGTGTGTGTGTTGTGTACACACGCTTGCCCACTTGCATTCAGAGGTGGGAATCTCTTGCTACTTGTCCCGTTTTGACCCCGTTTTGAATTAATTTCACCATTAAAGCCGGATCTCAAGGTGAATTGCAGGGACTCACAAAAGGTCAGTGCACTGCGTTTATGTATATTCAACAAAATTTTAATTAAGCAACCCTCATTTAAAATGCACATAGTGTGTGGTGGCTGCTCAGGGGGTTTGGGTGTGGTGGAGAATGTAATAAAACATTTACTGTTGAAAGCCAGCTGAGAAGAAGTAATTTGCTGTCAGTCGCAGTCATGAGCAGCGGTTTGCTTTGAACCGCCACATATATGTAAAAGGCAAGGCAAGGCAAGGCAGCTTTATTTGTATAGCACATTTCAGCAACAGGGCAATTCAAAGTGCTTTACATAAAACATTAAAGAGCAGTTAGAAAACAATTAAAAAACAATAAACAAATTAAAAACATTAAAAGACAAGAATAAAATTTATAGTGCAGTATAAGAATAAAAGTTACAGTGCAGTATAAGAAATTAAAGTTAATAAAATAGATTATTTAAAGAAAAGCAACATCAAAAAGATAGGTCTTTAGCTTAGATTTAAAAGAACTGAGAGTTGCAGCGGACCTACAGGTTTCTGGGAGTTTGTTCCAGATATGTGGAGCATAAAAACTGAACGCTGCTTCCCCCTGTTTAGTTCTGACTCTGGGGACAACAAGTAGACCTGTCCCAGACGACCTGAGAGGTCTGGGTGGGTCATAATGTAGTAGCAGATCAGAAATGTATTTTGGCCCTAAACCGTTTAGTGATTTATAAACCAGTAAAAGTATTTTGAAATCAATTCTTTGAGCCACTGGAAGCCAGTGTAGAGATTTCAGTACTGGAGTGATGTGATCCACTTTCTTGGTTTTAGTGAGGACTCGAGCAGCAGCGTTCTGAATCAGCTGCAGCTGTGTGATTGATTTTTTAGGGAGATTTGTAAAGACACCGTAACAGTAGTCAAGTCTACTGAAGATAAAAGCATGGACAAGTTTTTCCAGATCCTGCTGAGACATAAGCCCTTTGACCCTTGATATATTTTTAAGGTGATAATAGGCTGATTTTTTAATTATGTTAATGTGGCTTTTACAATTTAGGTCTGAGTCCATAACTACACCAAGATTTCTTGCTTTGTCTGTTGTTTTTAAAATTGTCGTTTGAAGCTGAGCGCTGACTTTTAATCATTCCTCTTTTGCTCCAAAAACAACCACCTCCGTTTTTTCTTCATTTAATTTAAGAAAGTTCTGGCACATCCAATCATTAATCTGTTCAATGCACATATTTAATTGTTGTATTTGGCTATAGTTCCCTGGCGATAAGGTTATGTAAATTTGTGTGTCATCCGCATAACTATGGTAACTTATTTTGTGGTTTTCCATAATCTGAGCCAGTGGAAGCATGTAGATGTTGAACAGAAGAGGCCCCAGAACTGAGCCTTGGGGAACTCCGCACGTCATATTTGTATGCTCAGATGTATAATTACCTATAGACACAAAGTAGTCCCTATTCTTTAAATAGGATTCAAACCACTTTAGTACTGAGCCAGAAAGACCAACCCAGTTTTCCAATCGGTCAAGCAATATGTCATGGTCTACCATATCAAATGCAGCACTGAGATCAAGTAATACTAAGACTGAAATTTTGCCACTATCTGTGTTTAAGTGGATGTCATTAAAGACTTTAACAAGAGCTGTCTCAGTGCTGTGGTGTGGTCGAAAACCTGACTGGAAGGCATCAAAACTGTTGTTTAGTGATAAGAAAAGGTTGAGTTGATTTTACTTAAAAATGGAAGGTTTGATATTGGCCTATAGTTGCTCATTAGTGTTGTGTCTAGATTGTTCTTTTTTAGGAGTGGCTTGATGACTGCAGTTTTCAGGGCCTGTGGGAAAGATGCCTGAGAGCAGAGATGTGTTTACAATCTGTAGAAGATCAGAAGCCAAACAATTCGAAACATTTTTGAAAACACCCGTTGGTAGAATATCAAGACAACAGGAGGAGGTTTTCAGATGTTGTATAATGTCCTCCAGGTTTTTAAGGTTGATCGTATGAAATTGTGTCATGTTGGAATTTGTTTTGCGTGCACACTGTGACAACACATATCCTGTACTTGATATGGAAGCACTGACTGTTTGTCTAATTTTCTGAATTTTGTCTGTGAAGAAGGAGGCAAAAGAACATTAATCATTTTTCATACTCATTTTTAATGCTTTGTAAGTATTAAGTACTAGCTAAGGGCTAAAAACAAAAGCTGAAATTAGCCTCCAATGTGACATTCCCCTTTGATTTGTCCTCTGTTCTGGAAATAAGTAAGTCTTTAACATGAGCCCAGTACCGTGACAAATCAATGAAAGCAGCAGCATGTTTCTGTTTTTTAAGTGCCAGTTGGCCCAAGTCGTGCTGTAGGCAGAACTAGGCCGTGCATTAGAACAAACATAAAGTTAACCTATAATGAAGATCATAATTAACTGTGTCAGTTTGTTAGTAATCATGCCATGCTGGCTTCCTTGTTGTGTGTTAATGTGTGACGGGTGCTGTGTTGTAGTTCAAAGCATTATGGGAAATGCCCTGTGGCTAGTTTTGTGAAAGAAAGCCTTTTCACATGCTAAATCTATATTTTTTTAATGTGTTGTGACGTTGTTTATTTAAAAAAAAAAAGAGTTTTTGTGTGACTAACACTTATACAATTTTGTCGACTAATCGATTAGTTGATTTAATTGACAGAGCTGTGCGCTTTGAGAGGTGGTTAAGACTAGAAAAGCACAATATAAATGTAGTTAATTAACCATCTGTAAAACTGAGTTTCTCCACAATTAATCCTGCAAAAGCACCACTTTAAATCTTGTGTTTACCATAAATGTGCTCATACGTTTCTTGGAAATGAGTTATTAAGCATGAATAAGCATAAAAAATGACTAATTGACTAAAGAAATCTTAGTCGACTAAGACCAAAACGACCGATTAGTCGACTAATCGACTAAGAGGGAGCAGCCCTACATTCAAGTGAAATAATACGTTATTGTAGTGCAGTATAAGGGCAAAGTGTCATTGTATTGATTTATTTATTTCACTTATTTTAGAACGTGTTGTTGGCTGTGGTTTGTTTTGCTCAGGTTGTTTCATTTCCTTTCTTTTCCCTGTCTTTTAACGCACTCTCTAACCGATTTCATGTTAAAGTCCCTGTTGATTCGATCCCTCAGATAGCCGTAGGAGAAAGGGGCGGGGCACAGTGCCCCGGGAAAGAAGTGAGAGAGAGGGAGTAGAAGAAATAAAATAGAATAGAATAAAGCGTTTGGCTGGTGTTTAACACTAGAAGTTAAATCCATAACTACTAGAATTGCCGTGAGCAATTATTTTGACAGCCACATCCCAAACTCTATAATCTCTCCTAATTGTGATATTAATGCATGTATTGTGTTAGGATATCTTTAGGAAAATGAAATAACACCAAAATATACATTTTAACGAGTTTAATTATACATTTGAGTAGTAGGCCTAATAGGCTACGTGTTTCAATAATTCATATCATGGCATAGTAAACCGTAATTATTTCATAGGCTACATTCATATCCAAAAAATATGGTATGGAAATTCATTCAACATAACTCATAACAGGCAAATAGCACCTAAAAGTATTTTATTTGAAGATTTATAACCTAACCTAACCTGGCACTGCCTCCGTTTTTGCCCTTTTTTCCTCCATAAACTCTGTTCTCCGTTCCTCTGCCAGTTGCTGCATGAACTTCCTCCAGGCAATTTTACCGCTAAAATTGGAAAAGGATGTGTGCAATGATTCCAGCCAGTTGTAGGATGTATAAAGTTATATGAACACGTAGACAGCCACCGGCCATCTACGTGTACTGCACCTTTCACAGTCCGAGTGCCCGGCGCTTGCCTTCTGAGTCAGAACAGAGTCCATCCACGCCGTATTTATTGTAGTAGCCTACGTTACCGAGTCTGGCTTTGCCTATTGGCCCATCGGTGATGCCCACACTTGTTACTCAACACCGCTTGTGACATTTCTCTGATAGAGACAATGATAGTTACTAAGCAACCAATATGCATCTTCAACCAGGCGAAAGATTAAAAACAATACCGCGAAAATCCGAGCGGTCAATATGACCGTGTATGGCCAAAATAAGTAAAAGTGATTGTATTATCTTTGCTTTTTGTGTAATGTGTATACAGACTATTTTAAATGAAAATATAGAGTCTTTTAGGAAAAGGATTGTATTTTTTTATTCAGTGAAGTTATTACACATATAAATTTCAATTTCACACTGTTCTAGTGTTAACTGGATGCACCGTGTGCGTTGCTGATTTTCTTATGAAACCAAGCTAGGCGAACCTAACAGTCGGTTACAGCACAGATCAGGAACAGCGCTCCTAAATCCTGATACCCCCCATCAATTTTTGGACCGCCCACTCCCAGCCGCAGCCCCGTTAAACCCGCCCGCTCCCGCGATATTTTTAGTTGGGGTTTGCGGGACCCACGGGATCCCAATCTCAAATGCATGGCTCTAGTCCATACTATAATAACCAAAAGATCAAAAATCTATATTCATTTATGGAGCTGCTGTTCATGTGATGCATCCAAAAGAAACTGAGCAGTTCATAATGTTTTGTGTCCACGCACAAGTGCAGGACTGAAAGAAAACATCTGAGGAACGAACACAACATACATTATCAATCCCTGCTGATGCACCTACTGCTCTTTAAACTGTTAATGTAAGTGTAATGTAATTTAACTTACATTACATTACTTAACTTAATGTAAGTAGGCCTACAACCGGAGGCACAAAGTGCTAAAGAGCAGCTAAAATGAAGACTGGGAGAATGGGAAAAGCCTGAAATACAGGAGGAGGTATATTCAAAGGTTTCAATTGTTTTCTGCTGAGAAAAATGCCAGCAAACACAGGGGTGATCTCTCACCTTGCAGATGTCCGTGGAAGAGGAAGATGGAAACCTGCTGCTTACGGCTGTGGCCTGCAAAACTGTTACAAGTCACATTTGGTCTGTGGTACTGATGATCATGGTGAGTGGCTCCTCTGGATTTTCAGTCATCTTGAGAGTCCCGTGTGTACTTCCTCATTACCATTTTGTCCATTGCTTTTTCTCTGCTGGTGAATTTGAAGTCCCTCTCTGCAAGTAAGAATCTCGCCCATGTCAGCAAAAAGTGCCCTCAGGTATTTGCTGGGGCAGGGAGAAAGTTTTTTGGCCGTGTTCTCTGGTAGTCTATATCAACGACGTTTCACTTCGGGGATTGTTCAGGTGCCGCTGAAAATTCTGCCGGATGTCCCTCATTTCAGGCGGGTGTCTGTTACCTTTGGGTTGCGAATTTTAAACTCTGGTGGATTTCTGAGGACTATGGTTAACTGCTCCTCAGATCTCTGCAGCGTTAATCCAGACAGCTAGCTAGACTATCTGTCCAATCTGAGTTTTCTGTTGCATGACTAAAACTACTTTTGAACGTACACATGTTCCACCAAAACAAGTTCCTTCCCGAGGCTATTTTGCAGAGTCATCGTTGCTCCGTCCAGGGCTTAGCGCCCAAGAGGAAGATTGTGATTGGTTTAAAGAAATGCCAATAAATCAGAGCACGTTTTTCCTCCCATCCCGGAATGTTGTGTCAACTAGCCAGACCCTCCTCCGCAGCGCTGTGGAGGAAGGTGACCGATGAGGAGAAAAAGCAAAACTGTCATTGGTAAAATATAATCCTGGTGGGATATTAGCTCGAGTGACTGGGCACATCATAATTCTTTCCCACCACCCTGTGAGGTTGTATAAAGAAAGATGCAATGAGAACGGTGTAGCCAGCGGCTATCGGGGCTAAGACTTCCTCTTCCACGCGCCGGGTCTGATTAGAAACCTGAGATGGGAAAATGGAGTTGGAGGTAACAGACGACGTCTCTATAAAGGTAATCATTGTCAGACGATAGCCGATGGGTTCCAAGATTGAATTTCGGACACGTCCGCTCAAACGTGATTGGTCAATACTACTCGGACTACAAATGGAAACAGAACACTTCCATTACCAAACTGATTTGGCATTCATTTCCAGATATCTGTTTGTAGAGACTAGCCTGTCTCTAATGCTTCTTGGACAATATTACACATCTTAGACCCCATAGCTCTCCGATTTGCCAAGAAATGGCTGTCAATGGGGTGTTATTTACGCATTATATCTTGTTTATTTAATACATGCAGAAAGTAAAATAGTGACTAGTTTAGAAGCAGTTACAAAATGCTCTTGGGGAATTCTTTTTTTTCCTTTGTATAATTGTCAATTACTTGGTTATACTTTAATAATTGTCAGTGCATTCACAGGTTCTGTCATATTCCCATTATTTCAGTCTAGTGCATGCTGCACTGTATGTTTAATATGTGTCTATATGTTTACATTATTGGTGACATGTTCTCGTGTGACAGCTGTGTGACCCCACCAGCATTATCACAGCAAGATTGCAACGCTTATGATAGCTTAAATCATCAGATCCCTGATGAAAACAACTAATTGTGCTGTTCAGGACTAATCATTTGTATCAAATCCCACTGGCTTACTACATGACCAAGGCAATGACAGCTCGTGCATCGAGCAAGCTTTGATTTTCCTCAGTACCTGTGTAGCTTTTGTAACTGAGCAAATTCAATCAATTCTCCCTCGTTGCTGCGTGAATTGATGGCTCTTTAATATCCACATTTCCCATATACCTCACAGCTTCAAACATGTGAGTGTAAGGAAAACAGATGCACACAGAAAAAAATACACAAAGCCACACACGCAAGCAGACAGACCACACACACACACACACACACACACACACACACACACTCCCTTGGGATTCCATTAAAAGTCATATTTTTGTTGGATTGTATGCTTTATTGTTACAGCAGCTCAGCCTAAGAAGTACATTGGAAATTGCAAGCAAGATAGAGGACAGAAGGTAGCTATCGGAGGTAGAAAATGGCTCTGTGTGTGTGTCTGTGTGTGTGTGTGTGTGCATGCATGCTTCGATAATGGTATTTCTGGAAATATCCCAAGTTATTACTGTAAATCAGGCAGGCTTTCAAGACCTTTAACACAAAGTAACAGTTCCTAACAGCAGCCCCAGGCTGCCATATAGAAATTACATGAATATGGATTAGATAGAAAAATGGGATGGAGGGGAATGAAATACAGATGGAAGGATCAAGTGAGGAAGAGGAGGCGAGCGATGGAGGAAGAAGGAGAATTATTAGGATAGAGAGGGAGATAGTGCGGACAGTGGGAGAAAATGCAGGGGAATGAGGATGGACAGATAGAAGGGTGAAGGGAGGTTAAATCGGAGAGTGGTGTTTGATAGAGGTATAACAGCGTGGGGAGGGTAAGAGGGGTGGGCAGAGAATGTGCAGGTGGAAGGGCAAACCAGGGCTAACGTTTGGAATGAAAGGAATGGATGTGATGAAAAAAAGGAAAGGAGGGCCATTTCACATTAAGAGTCTTTCACCACAAGTGGACCACTTCCACCCCTGGCCCTTTGGCTGAGGCTCACACTAGTCTGCACTCATATGCAAACCAGGGAAATTTATGGAAATGACTGGTCCAGTGCTGGCTTAAAAATAGGATCGGCTCTCCAGCATGCTCATGAATCATGCATCCTCTTTCAAGTCAGAGACTTTAACTAATGGGTCATTGTGAGGAAAGGACCCTCATTTGGCACCGTGCTATAGTATATGATTATTTCAAAAGCATATGGTGGCATTTACACACAGGAAAATGGAATTCTACAAAACAATTCAAGGCCAAATCTCTATAGGTAATTTATAGATATTTATGGACTCAAAACTTGCAGCACTTAAAGGAATATCTCAACATTTTGTCAAAAATGCTTATTTGCTTCTTTTCTCACACATATTATCCAAATTATCTATGTGTTAAGCTGTTGCCAGGAACTGTAGGTTTGTCATGTATCTTTTTAGCCACACTGGCAGCTGGATGGTCAGTTGGGCTACCACTTTGGTCCGAACTAAATAAAAATTATCTTTATTGGATTAATCTATGTCCCCCTCAGGATGAATTAGAATAACTTTACTGATCCATTATTATCAGCTGTACTTTGTGTTTAGTGCTCATTAGTTAATTTTAGCATGCTAGCAATCTAAACCAAGATGGTGAACATGGTACACATTTTTTTGTGCTAGCATTGTCATTGTGAGTTAGAATGACAACATAAACCTTTAAATATGCAGTAGTCTTATAAAACTAACTTTCTGTCCCATTTGCTGAAACTGTTCCAGTAGAACTACATGAATTATGTAATATTAAAAAAATCCAGCTCCTCTGGCACCACCTACAGCCTGTGCGATTGGCAAAATTCCACCGCTCCCGGTTGATTTTCTCCAATCAGGGCCACAGGGGGTGTCTATCTGCGTGTCAATCACTGCTCAGGCACGCACAGGCATTGCATTCTCCCCTCCCACCTCCCCGCGCACGAGCTGCAGAAAAGTTTCCCAAAACTCCGGTGGTGATGTGGCTTTTCAGAGGTGGCGTGAGCTGCGGGATTTTAAAGATCTGAAGAACGATGCAGATGTAGCCACATTTCTCGACAGGTAACATAATTACCATGAATGATTTATCTTTCACTTGGTTATTAGTAGTCAAAGGTCCACAAAACTACGTTGGTGAGGATGATCGTAACGTTTGTGGTCGGTCAGATATGATGCTGAAATGGCTAACGCTAGCCTGCTAGTTAGCATCGTTTTACTGTTGGTGAGTAAAGTTAACATTGTGTTAGTGTTTAGTTATTGAAAATGTTGTCTGTCTGACATGCCGGCATTTCTGTCAAACTCCCTTGTGTGGGAGGGGCTTAGGAGACGGTTTGGGCTGCAGCAGAAAGGGGGGAGGGACTGAGAAGTTGTCGATGTTCAAATTTGTTAGCAAAGTCCTGGCTCTTCACAATCTTACCTACAGCAGATTTAAACTCAAAGAACTGATGTGCCTACAGCTTTACAGAGTAACTCTGGCAGGTTGTTGAACAGAAATTAAAAAATGTCATTTTAGGGTTCCGTAGTATCTTTTTAAAGAACAACGCTGAGTAGAGGAGAGCAGCATCTCCAGCAAACACAGGTTTCCAATTGTGGGTGGCAAGCATAAGTGTTGGTTGTGATCTCTGCACAGGCATGATAGTACAACACCTGGCAATCTTACTGTGATGACTTCAGGTAGCTGCGCACAGTAGTCTCGCTTGGCCAGAAACCTCCTCCACAGTGCTGCGAGGGAGGGTCTGGCTAGTCCACACAGCATTCTGGGATGGGAGAAAAACTTGCTCTGGTTTATTGGCATTTTCTTTAAACCAATCACAATCGTCATGGGCGGACAGAGCCACGATGACTCTGCAAAATAGCCTCGGGAAGGAACTTTGGTGGAACGTGTACGTTCAAAAGTTGTTTTAGTCGTGCAACTGAAAACTCAGATTGGACAGACAGTCTAGCTAGCTCTCTGGATTTACCCTGCAGAGATCTGAGGAGCAGTTAACCATAGTCCTCATAAATCCACCGGAGTTTAAAATTCCAACACAAAGAAAGAGGAAGATGTCCGGCTGAAAAAAATGACATCCGGCGGAATTCAATGAGTGAATTTCCCCAAATGTTCCTTTCAAGTAGGCTAGCTTATGGTGTTTCAAATATTGCAAAAAATGTGTGTGTGCACATTCAGATGTGCTAAAGGGTTCTATGCTCAGGTATTAAGAGGTAGAGAGGGACTACACAACAGGCTTTGCGGTACTTTATATCTATGTATAGAGCCACCCAGAACAGATTTTCAATCATCCCTCCTCAATTTTTTTTATGTGAGTGTGCACACGTTCATGTGCATGCACGCATACACGGCCGTGCACACAGTGCGCACATTTTGCCCAACTTTCCTTACTACTTCAAACCACACATCAGGGAACTCTAACTTCATTTTGTGCTTAGAAGTTAAGAGTTCAAAGAGATTGAAATCCACAGTTACATCCCCAACACACATACACACACACACCCTGCAGATGTATTCCCACTATTACTGTACGAGGAACACTATTAAGGAAGTGCTGTGTTTGCATCTGTTCTGAGTGTGTGTACAGCCTTGAGCGAGTCATCTATTTCAGCAACCTTACTCTCTCCTCTAGTCAACGCAACAGAACACTCAGCGCCTCTGAACACAACTTTCCAGCCTTGAGAGGGACAGGCCCTGTAGTTCAGCATGTCTCGTGTCAATTTCTCTCCCTCTCTCATTATCTGCGTTTCACACTTTCTCTAACTCGTTCTTCGGAATCTGTCTGTCTTTCCCTCTGGGCTTCTTTTTTTGTTGTTGTCATTGTCAATATTGTATCAATGCAAGTGTTGAGCATGCATTATCACAAGACAGAAGGCGAGGGAAAAAGAGCTAGATGCTGACTGTGTGTCTGCATCCAACGTGCTGTTGGAGTGACATTTTGCCGACGGTAACACTGTAGACAGATAAGGTGTCATTTGATACTAGAGTTGCGATAACGATCAGAAACTGAATCTTGTAATACTAGCATGTGCTTCTCATGCATGTGGATGGACTTGTGTTTGTGTGTGTGTGTGTGTGTGTGTACAGAGAGTAATAAAGCAAATCATTCCCACATTTTTATCCGGTGACATTGCAAAACTGTCAGGGGGCAAATATACGGTGCATTCCCTAACATAATCACATTTTCTTGGAATAGTGCAGACATGATACATGGAACATGTACACACACATACACACACACACACACACACAGAAGCACATGCTAATTTCATTGCATACACTGCTGTTTCTTGAGTACTGGAATATATCTTATCTGGAACTTCTCTCTGGAACTGCTGATGTCACACGTATGCATGATCATGTCTGCACATTGCCATGCACAGTATATGTGTGTGTGTGTGTGTGTGTGTGTGTGTGTGTGTGTGTGTGTGTGTATATATGTGTATGAGCGTGCTGTGTTTTTTTCTGCAGTGCTACAGTGCCATCTACAGCTGGCTCTCGCTCGGGAAACAAAGCAGCACAGAGCCGGTGGCCAAACACGAGCAGTGGCCTTCCATTCACTCTCACCATGGGATCAGAGAGTGTTTCCTCTGATGTGTGTGTGTGTGTATTTGTGTGTGTGTGTGTGTGTGTGTGTGTGTGTGTGTGTGTGTGTGTGTGTGTGTGTGTGTGTGTGTGTGTGTTTGTGTGTGCGTGTGTGTGTGCGCAAGTGCTGCAGCAAGCACAATGGACATACCATAAAGGTGAGGGGATGCAGGGGGAGGAAATAGCCTTGTGTTTGTGCGTGTATGGGTGAGTTTGTGTGGCTTTTCACTTCTCTGGCTGGCAACTAAAATACCACACTAGTCCAGTCTCACAGACATGGCCTTTTCTTTTCCCTTCAAGCCTTTTTTTCCCACTCTCCTCCTCCATGACTCCCCCCTTCTCTACTTTCACTTTCAAACTCACCGCCAGTCCAGAAGTTTTGTTCTCCTCGCATACTATCACATCATCCTCAGCTTTTTCTACTTGAGTTATAAGATGCACTTTCCTCCCAGACTCGCCAACATAAATGCAGTTCTTCCACGGAGGAACTTTTTCACCAATAATTTGAATTCCATCAACTGCGGCGCTGTCAGGGCTTTCAGGTATTCAGACGTTGGGTCTGCCAGCGATGTGATTCAAATTCAAAAATCATTTTGTTGGATTTAAGAAAGAACACTGAAAAGGTGATTGATGACAGTGGCAACAAGATGTATGAATAAGAATAGCATTTGGATTACTGTGCTTGGGCAGAATTGCTTACACATCTTCACAAACTACGTCTGTCTTTCTTTCCCCCTTTATCTCTTCTGTCGGTTAATTCATTCTCTCCAACAGAGACGCCGCTCTGCTCATCTTCCGCTCCCCTTCTTCCTCTCTTTTCCCCCGCAGTTCCTCCGCTGGGGTTAATGAATGACTTGGCAGGAGATGGTAGCTGTGGCTGTGGGGGAGCCGGTAGGGCTCGGAGAGGTGAGGAGACACTCTTCCTGTCACCTCCCAGCTACTATTCTCACTCACCAGGCTACAGTGCCACACAGACCTGCCAGGTACAGGATGGTACCGGCTTATTGGATTATCTGTTAGAATGACTTCCTGGTCCTGGGTAGGGTAAAGTTTGCGCGCACACGCCCACATTTGTTTGTCTCAGTGGCAGCACATGACCAGCACAGCCACATGTGTAGGAGAAAAGGTAACATGCTCACATTCACATTAAGCCAAGAGGAAACAGTCAAATGGAAGTGCTTGGTGCCACTGTACACTGTTTATAGCCACACAAGCAGCACAGCTTTATTGGTCAGGCAGCCCATCACTTTGGTCCAGAGTAAAATTTCAGTAGAGGAATTGCCATCAATATTTGACAGACATTTAAGCTCTCCACAGTGGGAATTCTTAAGACTTTAGTGATCCAGTGACTTTTTATCAAATATTTTACTGTAACATCTACTCCAGGGGTATTCAATTAATATTCAAAGAATTTGAGTTACTAAAATGTCCTCCCAGCAAAGGTCTGAACCTCATAATGTCTAAATTGAGTCCGTTACCCTAGCCCTATGTCTGTCAGATAATATCAATGACGTAAATTTCCAACAATATGTATTGTCAATTTTCAAACTAGGATACGTTAAAGGTGCAATATGTAATATTGTATGTAATACTGGCAGCTAGCGGTTAAAATAGTTACTGCACTACCAATTCAAAATACTGGAGAGTCGTTTCCCCCGCCCCCTCCTGCCCAGACTGGAAGTTCACGGAGGTTGCCAGGCTGAGACCGCAGCATTCACAACAATGTTGCTAGACGCTTTTCTCACATAGCCAGACGTTACTCCACAGCACAGCAGAGTAGCTAACGTTAGATGCTAGTCTCACATAGCCAGACATTACTCCACAGCACAGCGGAGTAGCTAACGGTAGATGCAAGTCTCACATAGCCAGACGTTACTCCACAGCACAGCGGAGTAGCTAACGTTAGATGCTAGTCTCACATAGCCAGACGTTACTCCACAGCACAGCGGAGTAGCTAACGTTAGATGCTAGTCTCACATAGCCAGACATTACTCCACAGCACAGCGGAGTAGCTAACGGTAGATGCTAGTCTCACATAGCCAGACATTACTCCACAGCACAGCGGAGTAGCTAACGTTAGATGCTAGTCTCACAATAGCCAGACATTACTCCACAGCACAGCGGAGTAGCTAACGGTAGATGCTAGTCTCACATAGCCAGACATTACTCCACAGCACAGCGGAGTAGCTAACGGTAGATGCTAGTCTCACATAGCCAGACATTACTCCACAGCACAGCGGAGTAGCTAACGGTAGATGCTGGCTATATTGACATATATTATCATTATATATGACTATATTGTCATAAAAGCCCGTGCTCATGCGGAGCTCTGTAACTAACTGACAGACACACTTTTTCGGCTTAAAATGACAGTATGAACCGCTAAAAACACAACAACCTCACTGTCCTCTCCACACGCCAGTCAGGCACACTTCCTCGGCTTAGAATTACAATACGAACCGCTAAAAATACCAATACCTTGCCGACGGAACACACTTCACTGGCTTAGAATTACGGCAACAATCGCTAAACACACTGCAAACTCATAGTCCCCTCTTTCCGATTTACAGCCCCCCTCTCGTGGCTTAAAATAACTCACCGTTATCGGCTCCAGCTGCTGAACTACACGTTGTAAACAGCCATGAGCTGCTTGCCTGTTCCTCCGGGTAACGTTAGCATGGCGGCGTTAGCCAGGACCAGTCGGGATCACTTTACTGGCTGTGTCTCAATTGTTTTTGCGAGTAACCAACTCGGGTACTCTAGCTATATAATTCAATGTGAGTACACAAATGTTGAAATGACAAAAAATGCCCATCCCTAGTAGCTGTGATAAATTAGCCTGAAGCTAATGCTTACCTGTTCAGGAGAAAATAAGCCAACTCTCTGTCCTTTTTTGGGATCTAAGCTGTCTCCATCTTTCAAATACATCTCCAATATTTACCAGGGGGTTGTTACGTCTCTGGTCACGCAACTGTTAGAAACATGCTGTTTTCTTTTTTTATGTCATGTAGAATCTATCTCCGTTGATCCTGTTCATTTGTTTGCTGCTTTCATGGCTGTACTACCGTTACAGCTATAGCGCGCTGGGTTTATGTTTTTACAGGTATATCTGGCAACCCAGCCTGCCTGTCAAACTGGGCCGTTGATAACAACACACAGATCAAAACATAAACATAAATTCCGTCACGGAATGTAAATTTCAAAAAGAAAAAATATTGACATTAGCATTGTTGTCAGAAAAGATAGTATTTCAGTTTAACATGTTTCCTTAATGTCTGATGAGGCATTGGTGTCATTTTTGGATTTATTACAGTACAAATATTACATATTGGACCTTTAAATATACATTAACTAAAAGAAAATCTTTTGTACAAAAATAGAAAAAGTGCCTCTTTTAGGAAAAGTGCAGACAGAGCTTTGAGCAGCCCCTTTTCTCTTCTTTTCTGCTTCCGTCCCTAGTGAGAGAAATGGGCTTGTGACTGCCCACCCGGTAGTCTGAATCTTGGCTTGAATGGAGTTAGAGCCATTCTCATGCATGTGTGCCACAGTCATGTGTAGGAGCTCACTGGTGAACCTGAATCGGTAAATGGTTTTAATAATGTTCATAGCGGACAAAGCTGGTTCACAGCTGTAAGGCGATCCAAACATGGTGGAGGTGCGTAGTGCTACTTTGGTTAGACCAGGGAAAACAGTCTCCGACACAGTCTGTAGCCAGAGAGAAGCAGGTTGCTTCATGCTGTCATCTCTCTCACATCTCTCTTAATCTTTTTTTTTTTCTCTACGCATGGTAAACAATCGATTTGATTGGCTCAATTGAGTGAAGCTAATGCTGTATTAGCTGTGCTCATGGTCTAGCCTTTCCTACTGGCAATACTCTGTTCCAATTCATTCATCAGAAATTGGTCACGAGCCTGAATAGAACCGTCCCTTGGTCCAAGTCTGGACTACGGTCCCCCTTTGGTGATGCCAGATCTACTGGATGGATTGGTAGGGAATTTGGTACAGACATTTATGGTTCCAAGACAATGTATCCTAATTATTTCTGTGAACCTCTGACGTTTCATGAAGCGCTACCAGCAGGTGGACATTCTTTGTTCAGAATGAAGTGTTTTGACCATGGATGTATTATGTGAAATGAATACCCAACTCCAAAATGACGCCCGTTCACTTGGATGAAAATGGCTCGCAGAGTGCAAATGCCAAAAAAGTTCCGGTTTGGCCCATAGACTTTAAGTTTGGGTGATGTCACACATAAAAACAGCTAGCTAGTAGTGTACCAATGTCTTCCTGTCCACTAATTTGGTCCAGAGTGAAACAACTCAACAGCTGTTTCAAACGATTGCCGTGAAATTGAGCACAGGCATTCGTGGCTCCCACAGAATGGATTAGAATATGTTTTGTGACCTTAAGAATTTTCATTTAGTGCCATCATCAGGTTAACCTTCCTTTAGGCCCAATACTTTAGTTTCTAACCCAATTACCTGCAAAATTAATGAGCCACAGAAGTGCTTTGTGTTTAGAGCTAATTTGCATTTCAGCAAATGTTTGCACAATCAACGTGGTAAACGTTACCTGTTAAACACTCACCCATACAAACATTGCCATTGTCAGCATGTTAGCATGAAAATTGCTGTCATTTGTACATTTGCACAACTGCTGAAGAAAACAAACTTCATCTGTTTATGCTCTTGCAGGTTTTTTTTCCTCACAAATCTGCTAGTGTGGCCATGCTCTCTTAGTCGTGTTATAACTTTCTAAATTATTATATGTTAATGTATATATGTAACCCAAGAAGCAGAATAGACATTGGGAGAAAAAAAAACAGGTACTTATTATGTAGCAGTTATTCCATCAATAATATATGCATGTCACTAATGCCACACAAGCAAGTCTTACAGTAACTAAAGGGAAAGTCTCAGCGCAGTGGCAAAAACTAAACAGAAAATAGAACTGTACTTTGATGAGTTTCTGGGCTACAGATACCAAAAGAATACACAGAGATTTATTTATTAAGCAGTTTGGAGATGTGTTTTGTTTTTTCCCTAAGATACATATTACTCACTTTTGCAGCTGCAATGAGTCATCAGTATCAGATGTGCCGACAGCCCTCTTTTCTACCTGAATTCTTTCAAAAAGAGAACCTTCTCAAGTATTTTGTGAATGCCCTGGTGGTAGCTTGTATGCTTACATTGCTAATGGGCACAGATTTGAAAGCTATCATAATCCTTTTGAAAAAAAGTAGCAGATCACTGACTTTATAAACTGTCTCTCTCGTCTGCCTGCGAGGTTTAGAAGGTGTGTGTGTGTGTGTGTTTGTGTGTTTGAGTGTGTGTGGTTGTGTGTGTTTGTGTGTGAGGGGGGTCTCAGAGATGGGCTTCAGAAAAAGCACCATGTTGAGCTAGAAGCAGCCGCGGAAAAGGACTCGGGGCAAAGTCACAAACAGACAAATGAGCTGATATGTTGGCTGATTGAGCACAGCTTGTTGATTAAATCCCTTTCAATGTTTGCTGAAAAATCAAGAATGAAAGAAGAAAGAAAGAAAGAAAGAAAGAAAGAAAGAAAGACAAAGGACATGAAAGAGCGAACTGGGAGACATAAAGGAGGCCGCCTCTGAGACAAAAGCCTTTTGAAACATCACAACGGCCTAGATGTTCGTTGTCATTTGACTTGCGGGAATATTAGAAATGACAACCCCCCCCCCCAAGTTCAAAAGTGAGGGAACAAACACGAGAGAAGGGGGTCAGACGGGCTGCAGGGGGAGGACTGAAATACTTTTTGGTGCGAAAAAGAGGAGAGTCAAGTTGAGAAGGAGGGTCCTTTCGTGTGTGCATGCGTGTGTTTATATCTATAACTGCAACTCCAGTACACGTTGTGAGTTCGTCTCCGCCTATGTCACCCAGAACAACAGTTGTCATGGGAACATAGCTGTCAGAGGAACAGGCATATTTCCATCACACAGGCTTTGTTCTTTCTGCTAATGTAATACAATACTTCCCCCCCACCACACAAACAGACAAGTTTACTTTTGCTTCTATTTTTCATAGTTTCTTTTCTGTGATCCTCTCGATTTTTTTTCACCTTTTCTTCTTCTTCTTCTTCTTCTTCTTCTTCTTCTGCTTCTTTTAATATGTATTTTGGCAAGCATTTCCTTAATGACATTGCATATATTAAAACACAACATTTCCTCATGGAGATAACAGATAACTATGTTTTCATTATGTTTGCATAGAGAAAGTCAATTGAACACATTTTGGACACACCTGGAATTTGCCAGGTGGTCAAAAAACACAACTCTGAACAAATGTGCCTCAGTGTCTGTAAATCTTATTTCACATGAGGGAACTTGACTTTATTATAAAGGAGACATCCTTCAAGTGCTGATTTCAGGATTTATGCAATATACAATTTGCATTTAACTCACAATGGCGCTACCCATGTACCGGTAACTGACTGGTTAGAAGTGACTCCGGGTCCACTGAAGGGGGTCCAATAAAAACCAAACAAGTGTCACTTCTTAATTTTCCTCTCCGGCCACACAATCAACACACACTCATCTCTCCAACATTATGTGGATGCCTACATGGATGTGATTTTTATCGATGCACGCACACAGTAGTGTTCACAAACTTAGTCCAATGAGGTGAGAAAAGGAAAGTGGGAGCGTTCCTCATTAACGCCTTTCTCTCTCGCTCAAGGCCTCCGTGTCCAAGCTGAGGCGCAGAGCATGACCTTACCGCACGCTGATACGTTACTAGTCTAGGCAGAGCGAGCTAATACTGACAGGGAGAGAGAGAGAGATTGTATCACTACAGCCAATCCAGTCTGCTCAAAGTGATGGTCTTTTTCACAGGTATTGAGTTACACCGGTTGTGACAAGTTGGACCCTGACGTGGTTATTTGTGTTTCAGTTTCCTGCTTTCACTGTTTTCACCTATCAAAGTCTAATGACTGATGTGCGTGTTCGCTGTTTGAAAACCATGGAAAATGGTATGTATGTTATCTGACGGTGTTGTCTTCATCATATAGCATCTCCTCCATTATGGCAGAGCACATTACTTATGTTTTTGTCACCTATTACTGCAATCACGACAATGCAAATGCACCGCAGCTATTAGGGGAGCTGGGTTCAGTTTGGGCTTTCCTCAAATTCCTACCATCCATCCATGCAGGAAACAATCTCGGGATAATCAGCAACTCAGCGTGACCAGAATCGCCATGACCATCATCATGAAGAGCGGTGTGTTTATGTGACAGCAAACAAGTGCTTATTGCCTACTGCTGTGCAGGGACTGGTGTATCTGATGTCTTGGACAGATGCAGGCACACCGCTGTGACTTGTTTCCTTTCTGCCCATTAGGCCACACGTAGCTGCCATGAATGCTATTGAATTCATTATCCTTTGACTACAGGAAATACATTATTTCATCTTTTGCCAACTTCAAAGTAACACCTGCTGCATCCTATCAATTGACACACTTCACTTCCTGTACTCTAGCATGAAAATCACACTCTTGATATCCTTTGAATCACCATTGCTGCTTGTGATTTGTCAACACATTCTCACTCTCAGCGCGTCAAAAAAGCGACGCTTGGTCAGGTGCCCTTTGGCATTTGTTACTGATGCAAAAAGTCTCCTTTAGCATCTAGCCATGTAGCGTCTATATTTAGACGTGCTTGATCGGGACTCCTGGCGTCACTTGGGTCGACACTCTGGGTCGGGAAGTACGTTAAACTGACATGCGGCACAAAAACAGGACAGTTAGGTTTAGGAAAAGATGGTGGGTGGGGTTACAAAATGTACATTTCAGTGACACGCGGACAAGAACGGGACACAAACCCTGGCACCCTGGGTAAAAGTCCTGTTTTGTTTGACCCATCCACCCGAACACATTTTCACTCTCATCGCGTGAAAAAGCAACGCTTGGTCAGGTGCCTTAGGCATTTCTTATTGACGCAAAAAGTCTCCTTTACCGTATTATTAAGACGTGCTTGGTCGGGACCTTTGGCATCACTATTTGACGCTCTCGGGACTCAATTCAAGCCCTTTGGCGTCATATTTAGATGCGCTTGGTCGGGACTCTTGGCGTAACTTCTTGACACTCTTGGCCAGGATGTACGTTTAACTGACATTCGGCACAAGAACAGGACAGTTAGGTTTAGAAAAAGATTGCGGGTGGGGTGACAAAATGTACGTTCCAGTGAGACGCGGGACAAGAACGTGACACGAACCCCGGTCTCTTGCATTAAAATCCTATGTTGTTTGACCCATCTATTTAGTTTCTTACAGACACTAAAGGGTGATTTTTTTGGTTGTTATCTGACGCTGAGAGCCACTGACCAAGCTTCAGTATCATGTTGGGAGTGAGAACGGGTTGGCTTTGTGAATAAGAAAGAGTTTTGTTATTGTTACTTCACACTGGAAAAAAGCTATACCAGCGTTCTAAGTAGCTACCAACATTGTAGATTAGAACACGTAGCAAGGGGTTAGTTTGTCTTGGGGGTTGTTATTATGATTTTTGTTTATCTATTTGTATTCTTTCTTTTATGGAGGGTTTTTGTTACCACAAGGAAGCTGTTTAGAATATCAGCAGGCCAGATGCGTGTGCCAAATTCTGTATTCTCTTCATGTGCCGGTGAAGCAACCACCTTATTTCTTTCTCTTGTATTTTTTTTTTTTTTTTTTTTTTCATTCTCCTCTGCTCATATTCCAATATGGTGATTTTTAATCACCTAATATCATGGCACAATGAACAGATTGCCATGAGTCGCAAGTGGAGGCCGCGTGAGACAAAACAAAGACAGGGAGTGGGAGTGAGGCAGCTCTACCTTTAATTAAAAAGGGGAATCTGATCAGTGCGTGGGAGTGTGTGTGTGTTTTTGTATATCCATTATTTAGTGTTTACGCGATTGTGAGCATGGATTCATATTCGTACTATATGAATGCCCCTGCATCTGTTCGTCAGCATAAGAAATGGCGAGCAAAGACACAAAAGGGGGCTAGAGAGCTAATGAGCATTAATGAAAATCATCATTCTGTTTCTATCAGTCACAATCAAACTCTGTTTTACCTATGGAATATGATTAGGACTTTAGGGACAGAGCAGAATGACGTTAAAATATATATAAGGTGAGATCAATTAAATTTTTACTTGAATATAATGTGCCTGCTGCTTCCCTTCATGCACTGAGGCACACCAAACTAAGTACTGGATAGTTTTGCTCTCACAGTTGCAAACTTTCAAATGTCACTTTCAGAAGCCATCAACCAATAGATAGATCCATATCACAATATTAAAAATAGAGTATACAGCCATGCTGTGAGGCTGCACTTAGGCACAGTAGTGCTTGGGAGATGCTAGATTGAGTTGTATGAACGTGGTAGTCTATATCGACGACCGTTCATTTCTGGGATTGTTCAGATGCCGCCGAAAATTCCAGTGGATTTATGAGGGCTATGGTTGACTGCTCCTCAGATATCTGCAGGGTAAATCTAGACAGCTAGCTAGACTATCTGGCCAATCTGAGTTTTCTGTTGCACGACAAACCGTACATGTTCCACCTAAACAAGTTCCTTCCCAAGGCTATTTTGCAGAGACACCGTTGCTCCGTCCACTGCTTAGCGCCGCCCAAGACGATTGTGATTGGTTTAAAGAAATGCCAATAAACCAGAACACATTTTTCTCACATCCCGGAGTGCTGTGTGGACTAGCCAGAACCTCCTCCACAGCGCTGTGGAGGAAGGTCTGGTAATGCGAGACTACGAATGTGGTTACTGAACGTAACTGGCATACTCCCCAAGCATCAACACACAGGCGGTTATTTGAACCCTGCTACAACACGATGTTAGTGAATGAATATGAGGCCAATTGCAGCAATAATCTACTTTATAATTCATTAAATATAAAACTGTGACTCACCTTATTTGTAACCCAAACCCTAACCTTTTTATAGCTAGCTAGTTAGCTCCTAACGTAAGGCTTGCACAGTATGCCAGTTACGTTTCCAATCGGTAACACTTTATAATAATCACTAATAAATGGTAAATTCATAGTTATTAAACCTATGTTTAGCAGGTATACTGTTGACAATGTCCACTATCTTAGTTTAGTGTGCTAGCATGCTAACATTTGCTGAATAGCACTAAACACACTGTAAAAGACCACTTCTGAGTTTAATATGTTTTGTGGAGTTAATGAATAAGATGGGAAAAATATTTGTATATGATTGACCGGAAATTCTGTGTACCCGCAATGTTGAAATGTGTCCTTTTAGTGGCACCGTAGTTTTTTTGCACAATGGGAGATGAGCTTTGAAAGGTAGCTGGCGGGTGTGAATGGCTCACAGCTGTTTGTGCCTACAGGATTTTTATCTGAGATTTTGTTTCTTTTATGAACTTTGAAAACTTGACACCCGTTTCATGACGGAAGAAAGGACGATCGTATATTGTTTTCATTCCTTGGGGAGCGCAGCGAGGTACGATGGGCTTCCATTCATAGTGATTTAGAAATTGTTTGTATGTTTGTATAGTCTCTTTTGCTGCGTAATTAATGTTTGTAATCCTAAATGTTTGTTCACGTAACGAGTTTTGTATCCGTGAAAACACATGTGTGAAATGTTTGTGCATTTATGTTTTCAATACAGTTTTCACGGTGCTAAGGTGATGATGAATTAACGAATGCTGAACGTCATGCTGGACTGGCAAACTAAATAAAAGACGCCTTATGCATCAGTCGAGACTCTCGTTTTTGGACCCAAGGGCTGTAACACACACAATAAAATAAAAATGTAACCTGATGATGCCACTAGAGGAAATGGTAAGGGATCACCAAAGTCTTCTGGGAACCATAAATGTGTGTACAAAATTGGAGCATGGCTCATAATTGTACTAACAATACTTTACCTTCTGTACAGGTATTGTAGTTGGGGTATATGGATGGAGCAGACAACAAAACAAGGGTTACTGCCAAGCTGAGCGGGCTGAGAGATTGATTTACTCAACTACTCAATTTATCTTAACCAGATAAGACTCAACAGTTGCCAACTAACAAGCAGAGGGAGTTGTGAAATATTCATACTATACTATAGGTATAGGCTCTAGTGAAGGAAGGAAAACACTATGAATACAGATCATACAGTCTCACACATGCAGAAAGTTGTATCAATACCTCGCTGCTGCTCAGCATGCAGAGAGGGAAAATATAGGACTGTGATTGAATAATTAGCAGGTTCCTTTTTTCATGTGAAACACATTGTTACACCCAACAATAATGGTGGGCCCAGTCAGAATCAGCACCATAAAGAGCAACTCAACACTCCCCGCAGTAACAGAGCAGCAGTAAACAGTACCATGGACAGCAGGCATGGAAACAGTTAATGGCTTTTACACTGAGTGGGCAGAAACATAGTACCGCATTGATGGGTTCTTGTTTTTTCATGAATATATCTGAAAAAGTGAGGTTGTCCTATATTTGAAGTTTAGACATTTAAACACCAATATTCAGCGACAACTACAGGTGACGCCAAAAAGCAGCAACATCAATGTGCCTCTAATGACCGGAACTGTCAATCAAAACTGACAACAGTGCCTGTAGGCCTGAAAGATTAAGAGACATGCTGAGCGCCACGATTCAAAAGTAGAGCAAATTGCAATAGCAAACAAATGAAAAGAAGTTTGAATGGTAACTTTAACATGAAGATGGTGATAACAATAGTAAATATTTTCTTAGTTACAGTTTTTCTCCAATGGTTTGGCTCATTTCTTGAAACAGAAATTACATTCTCAAAACTCTAAGATCATTTGGCAAAACAGTCTTACAGTTCAGCACAACACTATAGCTCACTTGCAAAAGCTCATATCTCTCCCAAAACTGTTCACTCATGCTTCAAAACTAAATTTCTTTCCCATATAAAGAGTCAGTGCCACCAAAATGGCAAAGATCCTTCTCAATCGCTTTGGCTCATTTCTTGAAACAGACCAGACGTTCTCAACACTCTTGGTGCTTTTGCCAAAATAACCTGGATGGTTCAGCACAACTCCATGGTTCACCTGCAAAATGTCATACCTCTCCCAAAACAGTTCATTCATGTGTCAAACCTAAACTATAAGCACTGCAAGTCAAAATGTTTAGATGTCTTGTCACTATAGGACCATTGAAATATCCCTCATGTCCACCTTTCAGTCTTAGCCCAGTCCATTGGCAATGGTTACTGTACTGTTTTTTTGTCTAGCTAATGGAATAAAATTGTGTATAAAAAAAAATAGGATTTTAGGGTAAGAGTAGCCTCCAAAGTTTGACATCACACATTGCACTCATACTGCCAAGGAAATTGTAACCATTTTTATTAACACACATAAAGTAATTTCCATACATCAGAGTAAAAAGAAAATGTATACAGCATAATATACTGTAATATAAACACACAAACAAAAACAAGGAAAAGTATATGTAGCCTACAGAGCTGTAAATAAAGCTGGAGTTTCACAACTAACAGTTCTTCAGTGGTCGCTGTCCTCACCCTCCTGGCCATCCCCACGCTGCTGTCTGTCTGGCCACAGATTCTCGTCCACATCACAGCGTATATTCTCCCTTGCGATGCAACGAGGGAAGAAACATTGTGCATGTCGCAACCATCCCCTACACTGATCTCCTGTAATATCCTCAAACGCAGCGTCCATTGCATTGGGCAGGGACCTCTGATCTTGAGCCCGATGCTCATAAACTCTCCACCTCCAAGTGAAGAAATACTCCTCAATAGGATTGAGGAAAGTAAGGTGGTAGGAACACCATGACCATCCTTCGATGAGTAGTGAACTAGGCCCTAATGAGCAGGCCACGGTGGAAATTCACATTGTCCCATACAATGACATATTGTGGTAGGTGAGGCCCTACGAGACTTCTCTCATTTTGAGGGATCAAGAGGCGGTCCAAGAAGATGAGGAGCTTCTGTGTATTGTATGGGCCAAGACTGGGGATGTGAGTGGCCACACCATTCTCAGATATGGCAGCACACATAGTTATATTGCCCCCTCGCTCTCTCTTGTTCTTGTTGTTCATTGAGAAGTTTTCCTCTGCCACCCGTGCAAGGTTGTCGTCCAATCCTAGACATAGAATTCAAAGGACAACACTCCATTCGTAATGTATACCTTCTGTATTCCTTACAGAATGAGTTACCAATGTAATTGTATTGTTGTTTTACTTACAGTACCTTTACCACAATTCTAATGCATCACTGCACAGTGACTGGAATACTAATGTAAACTGTATCATCAATACTGTAGAAAATAAACTATTCCATAGTTTTATTTTTTCCAATATTTTTCTTGTAATTTTTAGTATCATAACATCACATTGAGGTAAGCTATTACTGTAGGCCTATCACACACACACACACACACACACACACACACACACACACACACACACACACACACACACAAAAATGAATAGGTAAATGAGTAAATAAATATATTTCTTGCTCTATGCACAGTGTCCTTTCCTATACAACATACAGTGGGGGAAATAAGTATTTGACCCCTTGCTGATTTTGCAGGTTTGCCCACTTACAAAGAATGCAAAAATCTACAATTGTAATCATATGTACATTCTAACAGTGAAAGACAGAATCCCAAAGAAAATTCCAGAAAATCACATCATATGAATTTATTAAAATTGATAACCATCTGATGAGGAAAAACAAGTATTTGACCCCCTGGACAAACAGCAAGTATTCTGGCTCCTACAAGCCAGTTAGTCTTTCTTTAAGACACAGCCGCAATCCGAACCAATTATCTACATCAAATACACCTGCCTCACCTCGTTACCTGTATAAAAGACACCTGTCAACACCCAAACAACCAGCATCCAATATCACCACCATGGGCAAGACCAAAGAGCTTTCTACGGACATCAGGGACAAGATTTACCGAGATTAATGGGCTGGGATGGGCTACAAGAGAATCGGAAAGCAACTTGGAGAGAAAAGATCAACTGTCGGTGGAGTTATCAGGAAATGGAAGAAGCACCACACCACCGCCAACCTCCCTCGGTCTGGGCCGCCACACAAGATCTTGCCTCGTGGGGTGTCCCTGATCATGCGAACGGTGAGGAATCATCCCAAAACCACAAGGGGGGAACTGATGAATCAACTGAAGGCAGCTGGGACCACAGTTACAAAAGAAACTGTTGGTAACACACTACGCCGTCATGGATTGAAATCCTGCAGCGCACGCAAGGTCCCCCTGCTCAAGAAGAAACATGTACAGGCCCGCATGAAGTTCGCCATTCACCACCTGGACGACTCAGAAGAGGCCTGGAAGAAGGTGATGTGGTCAGATGAGACCAAAATAGAACTTTTTGGCCTCAACTCAACTCGTCGTGTTTGGAGGGCAAAGAACACCGAGTACAACCCAAAGAACACCATCCCCACCGTCAAGCATGGTGGTGGCAACATCATGCTTTGGGGGTGCTTTTCAGCCAAGGGGACGGGACAACTCCATCGTATTGAGGGGAGGATGGACGGGGCCATGTATCGTGGAATTCTGGACCGACATCTCCTTCCCTCAGTGAGAGAGCTGAAGATGGGTCGAGGATGGGTGTTTCAGCACGACAACGACCCTAAGCACACCGCCAAAGCAACAAAAGAGTGGCTGAAGAAGAAGCACATCAAGGTTCTGGAGTGGCCTAGCCAGTCTCCAGACCTGAATCCGATTGAAAATCTTTGGAGGGTGAAGTGTGAAGCTCCTCCTTCGTTAGTCAAGTTCTAGTTTTACCTGACTATCAATTGCTGTAATCAATTTATCAAATATTCCAAGGGATTCATATATGGTATTCATGGTATTATGTTCTTGACTAATTTTGACAATTGAACAGACTATTGTGCATGTGATGACTTATACAATGAAATGACGCTGACACGTTGTGGAGAGGACAACCATTAGACTGAGAATCAACAATCAGTTTAGATCAACCTATTCAATCTATTCACTTGGAAATTGTGCTAAATGTAGGCTACCTGTACTTAATCATTTGCAAAGATGTACTAAGACATTTGCAATTTGATGAAGTGAATGAGAAATTCAATTCTGTTCTGAACAAAAAATGGTTTTGAGATTTGTCCATGTTGTTTTGTTCTGTTTCAAGAAATGAGCCAAACCAATGGAGAAAAACTGTAAAACGAGATTTGGGCTTCATTAAGTATTCCAAAAGATGAGTCTTAAAAAGATTTTTTTTTTTAGGGGGGGGTGGGTCGTCCTACTATCGAGGTTGTGTTATATTTGTGTCAATACAGTAATGTACTAAATACTATATTTGTGCAATTTAAAATTTTTATTTGCTGTCTTAAAGAGATGTTGATTCAATTTTGTGGTTATTTTTAAGGTTGTACTTCATGGTTTGGCACCGAAGGCTTTTTTCAGTAGAAAATGTTTTTGCTCTTCTCCCGACTGACAGTTTTAAAGACAGTGGTTCATCCAATCGCCCGTCAAGTGCCCTTATACAAACATTGTCCAGTTGAAGAGTTTCCCACTCTTCCCTGTCTTACCTGTACAATGTGTTAATCAGGTCCCACTATAAACAGTATAATAAAGAGTTGCAGAATTGGGGATGCACATGTAGGCTATCACTTCAAAACACAGAAAAAAAACTTGTGCTCGGCCATCTGACATTCAAGCAAAACCACTATGGTATCAGAGAGCAGTACTTCATCAGTGTAATTAGCAGCCTCATCAGCTAAGCGTTTACTGAATAAAGGCTTTGGCAGCAGGAGATATTCACTGAGCGTGTGTGGTTTCTTCATGCATACAATGTGACAACAGGCTAAAAGGACACTTTGAGTGCTCACTCAGGAAGGGTCATTTTCTGCTTGAATGTGTCGACTCTCATTACAGAAAGTCTTGATCTTTGTTTTCCTTTCAGTTTATGGCACTGATGCCATCAGGATATAGGCAAGGCACGGCAGCTTTATTTGTATAGCACATTTCAGCAACAGGGCAATTCAAAGTGCTTTACATAAAACATTAAAGAGCAGTTAGAAAACGATTAAAAAACTAATTAAAACATTAAAGAGCAGGTAAAAAGTGATTAAAAAAGGTCCTTTTGGCTCTGGTTACTTTTTCACTACGACGTAGCCGTCGCTACAAAGTTTAGTTTAATCTCGGTAAACCTTGCTAAATCCGGGACAGTTCACAGTCTGTCTCTTGATAAATTCACAGAAATATCTGACAAGTTATCTGACAAATATAGGCCTTACTACTGGTCCTATTTTGGTTAAATCAGCAGGTGTTTCTCTTCCAAAAAGAGATCAGTTTAGTCCATAATATAATGCTAATCCTATGCTGGTCAATTCCCTTTGCCTTCCTTCAATTGCACACTGGTGCAAACAATCTCTGTGCAATGATCACAGTCAGGGGAGTTGAAAAACAAGCATTGGCTTGGGGATATTTTTTGTCAAATGAAGTATAGATTAAGGAACTTTGAGGTGCCTTGCAGTTCTAACTTTGAAGGCCTATGGCACAGGCCTAGGTTTGGATTCGTTGCTTACCCCTGTCATTTTATACTGCTATACAGTTAAGTAAAAGGTTTCAAGATACAGGAAAAAAAAAGAGAGACACACAATTTACACATATATGCAAAGTCAAACTATGGCAGAGCCAACCTTTTTAAGTCACAGTCTTATTGTATAACATACAATGTGTTGAACTGCTTAACTCAATGTTCTGTCTCACTGACTTTTGAAAAAACTAAATCCAAGAAACCCAAGTGATCTATTTCTGTCAGATGTGGATAATCCAATTGATTAGCTTTCTGACAGCGAGTAAATGAACAGCAGTGTAATACAATGCAATTTGACATACCACAATGCAGTTTGAAAGTAATGACTTTAGCCACTGAGTTAAGATGCCTTTCTTTACCTGAGATATAACAGAAAGAAAGGCACAGTAACACACATTTATCATTTGGCTGTCGGGAGAACTTTTAAGACTCTTGGTTCATATTGATGTCTTTTTGATCTCATGTAATACAAATGAAAAAGGAATAGCAGCGTGTGTATGGGAAAGAGAGATGAAAAAGAAGAGAGAAAGAGGTGGTGATGGGGTCGTTTGAGGCTCAATTGAAAAGAAAAATGAACATTATTATCAAGATTTTCATTTTTCCATATACCTGGACTACAAAAAGAATCTGCAGTTGTATTGATATGTCCTATTTTTGTGAGACACAATCACTTCTCAGATAAGAAACTTAAATAATGATAGGCTATTACAAAAGCAATATCTATCAGAGCCAGTGTTCTCTTCGAATAGTAGAGTTGATCTCACAGATATGGTTCCTATCTGCATCAGGTGGCATTGTGTCAGACTGCTTTCACACATACAAACTGTGTGGTGGGTTTATATATCACATTTAGCAAACATCAGCACAATAAATTTTAGTAAAAAAAAAAAAAAACACTACCATACGCCTCTTCAGTGTACAGTATTGGACGTAGGACGAAGTATATGGTAGATCTAAATAGCGTTAACTACCGATATGTAGTTATTCCTGTGATATTTATGCATGAAAATGACAGTAAGGTTAATGATTGTGGTCATGACCACAATCATTTAATGAAAACAACACTTAGATGACCTATGTTTTCTTTGGAGTTTTGGAACATTTGATATTACACCACAGTATTGGACACCAAGTTGACCTGCTGGTGACAGTCCAAAAAATCCTCCAAAACCATACGAGCTCTTAGGTCGTTTATACCTACCCGCTAATACGACCCACAGAAGCGTTTCATAAATCAGTGTGCCTTGCGTCAGCAGGAAAGGAGCATTTTCCGTCCTCATACCTAAACCAGAGAACTTAACAGTCACAGTTTGGTTACTGTGACTATTAAGTTCTCTGGTTCTCTGGCACAAAAACTACCTGGTTAGGTTTAAGCACCAAAAATACTTTAAGATTAGAAAAAGATCATTGTTTGGGTTGAAATCATCTATTAGGTTACTTGATTTCTGGTTACTCACTTGACGCAGAATGTGACCAATTGTTCCGTTAAGTACAAATGGTCCATCCACCCCAACCTGCCCCCTTATGCAGATTTGGCACTCTTATGGTGTGCACACATTAAGCCGATTATCGGCCGTTGGACAGTCTGGCGAGGTCAGTGACTCGAATCTGATGACATGTTCAGTCGCCGGCAGGGCAGTCGGGACTCACCCGGAAATGGTGAGCAGAATGAGGTGACTAGAGTCTCTCAAAATCTGACGAAAATCTTTTAAACTGACCTTTCTTGAGCTGACATGAAGACAGATTCAGGAATTGCATGGCCTATTTCTTGCTTAAAATGTTTTCGGAAACACGTTTCAGTGAACTATTTTAGTACAATATGAGATCGTATTCTGAACGGCCGCCATGACAGTTTGGCTTTGAATTTCCGTAGAAAACAAACCCATGTGACGCGTTCGTCCAATCAGCTGCCAGTTTTCATTTTTTGGGCAACAATACAGAGTAGTGCCGCCTGCTGCTATAAAGACGTATTACGTTTCTCAAGTTGGTGTCGCGTCATAATCGTCGTAATTGCTGCTGTAGCGTTTTTCGAGGGAGGATAGACTCTGACAGTTTGGGGATTCATTGTCTTTTCCACATCATATTCTGTACACAATTCCATAGCAATCTAGCTAATAGTTGGTGGACCGACCAACATTGCCATCCCTAGAGCTAAGCCTCTAGAACGACTAAAACTGGCTAAAATGTAGCTAGATCTTCTTCTAGCTAATGTATCTTCCCAAATATTTGACTATATACAGCATGGGGAATACTACTTGTTATTTGTTCATATGGGCACTATGATAATGAATGTTGTAAAAGTAGAACATTTATTAAACACACAGCACATTCAATTAAGATGTTTATTGACTTAAAGGTTCACTGTCGAGTTTTAGACCTTACCAATGCAGGAGTTTAAAAATCTTAAAAAAAAGTTAGCTTTGCAAAGGTTTCATGACATATTTGCTTGACTTCAATGATACACTCAATGACTTTTGGTGAGCAACACTGAATGTAAACTAAAAGAAAACTCCACAGTGCACCTTTAAGGGGTTTCATCAGTTACAGTTTGAATGTGTAAAAATACAGATAAGAATTGCTAATAGTCCTAGTGTTTTTTCCAAACAAACAAGTGGCCATTTAACACTATTTTGTTTGACAGAAGAGAAAGAGTGTCAAAATGCAGCAATGATGCAAACAATGTTAAAAAATGTCATTGCATGGATGTATTCATGATAAGTCACACTATGGAAATGGTGGCAAGCCTAAATGTTTTGTCAAAATGGAACCATTCACTCAAGCAAAGGTTGTCTGTCTTATGGAATCGTTAATAGGAGGTATTTATGTTGATTGTTTAAGCCTGTGTTAATCCAAAATGACTTTAGAATTGTTTTGTGTGCTTTGCACACAAAGCCTCTTTTGTCCCACCAATACAAAAAAAAAAATATGCCCTCTTTTGTTCACTTCAAAGACGGCCCCCACAGATGATAGCTGCTAAATCAAATGGTTGCCATCGTTGGATCAACTGTTTGGAGAAATTGTGGTCATACCAAAAGAAAAAAATAGGGGGAAAAAGTGTTTTTAAAATTCATGTTTCAGGAGATTTTGGCTAAAATGTAAGGTGCTGTTGCACTACAATATGAATGATATGTGTATTTTTTGTTTCATTTGTAGGAGTCCAGATTTGTAATCTATCCACAACTATGTTAGATCTTACAGAAGAAACAGAAGACAGAGAAGAAGAATTGTATTCACAAGGCAATCGACTCTGAGCTAGGCTTGGGCAATATGACGAGATTATCTTCCAACACGATATTGGTTGGCCATGATAATAGCACTCACTAGTCATAGCAGATAAAATAAAGATATTCAATTGGGCAACGTCTGGTAGGAATTCTTTCTCTTTTTCACTTGTTTTCTATGCTTCACCGCATTGTTGTGGCATATCAACTTGCTAGCATATGTCCACGCTGTACGTAATTACCCATGTAGCCCTACTCCAGCAGTAAAGATGTCTGTGAACGTGAACAAAGTAGTTTTTAAGTGGTGTAATAAAAAAGTCGGGACTAAAGGTGGAACCATCCAACAGAACATGCAAGTCTGCCACTGACTCCATCCACAAAAAGCAGCTGGACCAAAACTCCTTCCTCGGTGAGCAATCAACCATCAATCATCGGGGCTTTCTCAAAGGCAACAAAATGTAAACGTGTCAGTCAAAGGTGGCGAGACCGTACTGGTGATCGTTACTAGGTACATCAGGGGAAAAAGGATAAACATAACCTCTCCAGTTGATTGATCTGATTTATGGATCTCAACATGCCCTTGTGTAAAATAGCTCTTACTTCCTATACCTTGTATTTATTTGCGTCTCTCTCTTCAGCTTTTTTTGGACGAGAATTTCGTCTATTGTTTTTCTTTTTTTTTAAGATTTTTTATGTTGGCAGTTTAGGCCTTTATTTGATAGGACAGCAAGGACATGAAAGGGGAGAGAGAAGGCGAATGACATGCAGCAAAGTAGGAATTAAACATGCAGCCGCTGCGGCGAGGACTGAGCCTCTGTATATAGGGTGCACGCTCTACCAGGTCAGTTACCCAGGCATGTGTATATGTATACTTGCAGGTATGATTGTTTTTCTTAAAGCAATATTGTCAGTAGGGGAATAATAATTCAATAAATTCAATAATGCCCAACCCTCTTCTACTACTGTCACACCACCACTGGGCTCTCCCTCAGCCACGCCCACTACCCATTCTCCACTCAACCAGTATCATCGTTCACTATCCCTAGCCTATTAGCACTCCTCACCTGTTGCCTGTTTCAGCTTGTTAACCTCGTTAATCTACAAAAACCCTCTGCAGTCCTCAGTTGTTGTCTGGTCTCGTCTCTACATGGCATACGGGCTCCCTCGGTATTGTCGCTTCAGTGCTTAGCCAGATCTTCCAGTGTTTGTCTCCTGTAGTTAAGTTGATCTTCTTGGCTTTTGTACTACTAAGTTTGTTTGAACAATTTAACTAGAAGTCTCCTGAGTTTTTCCAGTATTTTTGACACTGCCTTTGGCACCACTCTCCTTTGCGATCTCCTGTGTTTTTTACCTCTTGGACTCTACCTTGTTTTTTGATACTGTTTTTGATAAGAACCTTCATTAAAAACATTTGGATTTTTTTCTTTGTCATGAGTCTGAGTCCGAAACAACTACCAAGCCCTAGTGTATAATGCGCCTCTGGCAGATTAAGAAGCTTGCCGGTCATGGTTACAGACATGAGACAAGCTGGTTGCAAATTGAATTTGGTGAATGAGGCTGTGTAATTAAAAAAGATAAAAAAATACTATTCATTTGTTAAGCTATACACTATCTCAAATTTAAAACTAAAATGATGTACTTGAACTCATCCTCCATCCATTCAGTCATAACTTCAATGTTTTCCCTCTTTTTAATTACATTACATGTATTACAAGTTTTCCCATTGCTAAGAGTTGTTAGAAAAGTCATATCAAAAAGTTTGCGTTTGCAACATAAGCCAAAGACTCACAATTTAGTCACAGAAGTTTGAAGGAGCTATTACGCTCTAGATGTGACAAGTTACATGTTGCTAAAGAACAAAAAAGGGCTTTTAAAACCAGTCTACCAACTTTGGCTCTCTGCTGCCGTACTTTTATTTTGTCACACACACACACACACACAAAAACAAACACTGAAAAAAAGGTTCCTCCCACACATTTGAGTAGGAGGCTAATACTTATGATACTTGGACCAGGGTGAATACTTTTTCTTTTTCATTCTGTACACATCAACACATTTAAATGCAGCACACATCGACACATTCACCATTTTAACACAAAACATGACTGCAAGAGAACAACTAGCCAACTGTGGCTACAAAGAAAGAAATGGCTAAAAGCAATTTGAAAAGAATTGACAAAAAAATTGAGAGACTGAAAGAGCTCAGTGGTAAAGTAATGGAGGTTTTATGCAGTGGCCATGTCCTCCTGTCACATCATGTTTCAGCATGTAAAAGAGACTGTGAGCAACCATTGTTTTACCAAATAGCTATTAACTTTTACCCATCAAAAGAGCACTTAATGCATCCCTGTGTAGTTTGACCCTGTGTTTAAGTGGAATGACAAGCTGTAAGTTATGTTCATGCTCAGGAACAGTTAGAAGCAAGACAATATTAGAGGCAAATGTTTGTTATTTACCTACCAAATCACAGGCATTACAAAGCATCTACAGTCACCATGTACCACCAAAACTCTTTTGAGTATCTGAAAGTCTATTCAAATACCATTCTTGTATTATATATCCCATCATTTGGTGTTACATTAATGATGGAGTTGAAGGTGACTGCCTTGACCATTTGCTGCACAATGTCCCAATACTCCAGTTAGGTTGAAATCAGGTTAAAATTATATTTATGGTTGGTGCATGGCTTGGATATGTCTACCATATCATGTTTCTCAGATCCAATCGTATTAAACCATTCACAGCGGGTGTCTTAAGACATTACATGTAGGCTAATTATGTTGTATTGATTGTACGATGTTGGTCAGTTGGTCCAGACTGAAATATCCCCAGAGGATGCATTCTTATGACTTTGATGGTCCCCAAACCTTTCCTCTATTGCCACCATGATGAACAATTAATAAGTAATAATGAACAAACATTAACTAATAGTTAACTAATGCTTAATAAATGATGAATTATGGATAGTTATTATAAAGTGCTACCTGATATTTTTGTTGCTATTTGCTATTTGCTATTATTATTTGGATGATCATGATATCGAAATGGTCCAGATATTCATGTTCCCTTCAGAATAAATTGTAATTACTTTAGTGATCCCTTAATCTCTGTAAACAGATATCTGCATAGGAATGCCAAAATTCAATCTCGGAACTCATCGTCTGACGATGATTTTGCTTTTTATTTTTATTTTATTTTTCATTTTTAAAAATGTATTTATCTACATTCATATGCATATATCTGTTATAGATTAGCCAAATGTCGCCTGGACCTAAAACACCTACAAAAAGTATCAACTCAGACATCTGCTAGCTCCTTGGAACACCCAAAATATTGGTCGCCAGACCGATAAACGATGGGTTCCGAGATTGGTGATCCCTTTACTTTTCATATAGAGCCATCATCAGGTCAAAATTTCAATTTGTCCAATTTGTTTTATGACCAAAATACCTGGAAATCCAATGACATTGCTACTTTTGCTGAAGTAAAAAATCTCAATACTTCCTCCGCCACAGCATTGTCTTAAAGGGGAACACCACCTAAATGAGGTGTTATTTCCGTGGCCTAAATCAATGTTTGTGCACATGAGCTACTCTCTCTCTCTCTCAAAGCCAGAAACCAGGGAAGTAAAAAAATGTTACTTAAAATGGCGGCTGTGGCTCAGGTGGTCGTCTGACTCGTCTACCAATCGGAAGGTCGGTGGTTCGATCCCTGGCCCCTGCAGTCTACATGTCGAAATGTCCTCGGGTGAGACTGAATCCCGAATTGCTCCTGATGCTGTGTCATTCATGTGTGAATGTGTATTAATGTTTATCTGATGATAATGGTATGGCAGCCTCGGCCACCAGTGTATAAATGCGTATGAATCGTGAATGGTTCCTGAAGTGTGTAAAGGGCATTAAGTACTCTTCGTCAAGACTAGAAAAGCGCTACATAAATGCAGTCCATTTAAAATTGGGATGTCATCAAGTATAGTCTGGAACAGCTCCATAGCTCCATGATATTTTATATACCCAAATGAGATTTATTCTAATGCAGTGTTCTCCGTTCTGCAATAGAAAATGTTCCCATATACTCTGTGTGATATTATAACATCTTTCCTAATTCATTGTCTTTAGAGATGTTGCATACTTTATGTCATGGTTGCGATTTTCTGTTATAGTTTTTCCTGTTTTATTGTGTTAATTCATTCCCTGTTTCCTTGTTGTTTACTGTCTCTTGTGTTCTCCTTGTGTATGTTTTATGCTTCCGTTTTTCTGTATTATTTTGTTGTCTGTTTTCTCCCATGTCATGTCTTGTCTTACTTCCTGCCTTGTGTTTTCCCGCCTTGGTGATTGTCTGCCCCACCCTGATGCGTTTCACCTGTTCCTGAGACCTTGTGTCACCTGTCCCTTGTTTCACCCTCATTACCTTATGTATTTAGTCTCTGTGTCTCTGTTGTCAGATAATTGTGTGTATAGTACCACCCCCTTTGTCTCGGTGTGCCAGTTTATTTTTGAATGCCTGGTCTTTTGGTTCCTCAACGTTTTTTTTGCCTGCTTTCTTCAAGACTTCTTTTGTTGTATACCTTTTTATTTTATTAAATCCTCAAGCTCACCACTGCCCTGTTGTCTCTGCATTTGTGGGTCTGCCTTTCCCTAATTGTAATACATTATAATTTATGACATTACAAATTTGAGTTTAGCACTCTAGTTTTTGGGTTTAAGAAAGAGTTATTTGTTTACTAATATGTGGACTGTGTTAGACCATAGGAATATGTATGAATTTTGAAAATGGGCGTAGTTCCCCTTTAAAGCACTGCGGTGCATAAGTACAGCCTCACAGAGCCATAAGTGTGGCTGTGGGCTATTGTTATGTTACACATAGCATCATATTTTAAGCAGGAGATCATTTAATATTATTATATATTGTGTTATGACATTTTGTCTTTAGTTTTGACAGTATTTCAATATTTCTGGCTTGAACCGTACAAAATTATTACATCATATTACATGTTACAGCATTTAATGCAGATTAACATAATTACTCCACCTGGCTAGACAAACTCTAGTGTCACTCACCTCTTCTGTCTCTTTTTCTCCTTCCCCACTCACCTTTTCATTCCAAGCAAATCTGTTTCTGACACGCAGTCCATCTTTTACTCAACTGAATTACCTGCCAGCACCAGCTGCCAAATGTGCGCAAGCTTTTAACACTGCGACTCAATTGGCTGCTTTCCATGCCGCTTAAACACACACACACACATGCACACTAAACCGACACACACACACAAATGCGTGCCATCCTCAACAGCTGCGTTGAGATTTGTGTAAAATCAACACTGACGCTTTCAGCCACACATTAGCTATGAGCTGAAGTTTCCCCACCTTGTTCAGCTCTGTAAGGTGATTATATGATCAAGCCAATTTATGGAAATAGAACAAAAAGAGCACGAGAATGAGAAAAGGACCTGTGATTTCAGCACAGTACATTGTAATATTGTAACTTTTCCAAATGCGAAGTCTGAAGATATAATCAAAATGTAAATTACAGGATGTCTAGGTAGCTCACCTGGTAGAGTATGCGCCCCATGTACAGAGGCTAAGTCCTCGCCGCAGTGGCTGCAGGTTCAATTTCCACCAGTGGCCCTTTGCTGAATGTCCTTCCCCATCTCTCTCCCCTTTCATGTCTAAGCTGTCCTTTCAAATAAATGCCAAAAAAATTACTTGGTCCCTTTATTATTGTTACTTATAGTAGCAGTAAAACTATTTATTTTTTTACTTGTGTGCACAAATTATTAATACATGTTATCGGATTATTAACTTCTGTGCATGATTAAGTAATATCCTCTTAAATGAATATAAAATGTATTATTATTAACATTATTAATATTACTTATTTACTTGCTTAGATAAAGACGCAGGCAGTAGTTGCCTACTACTCCTTATAAGGACAAATCTGGAGTGAGAAATAACATGACCATCCAGGAGAATATTAGGCAAAGGTGTATTGTCACAGAACTCTATTTGCATGTTTTGTGTCCATTGCACAAGCTTCACTTGAATAAGTTGCTACTGCAACGATGCATATTGTGTTATCTGCATTGTCATGCTGCTGTTAACTTTTTTGCACTGGTATTTTGTTTTGTATCAAAAGTTGCAGTACTTTCCTGTCCGTCAGCATGTTTTGCAGTTGAATGTGGGACCAAACGGAGAAATGTGTGGAAAGTACTTGTCTGGAGACAAAGCACCGTAATAAGCACGGAGGTCAGCATTTTCTATTTCTGTGACACCACACACTCAAAAACAATGCGCTCGCACATCCCCCCCCCTCCCCCCCCCCCCCACACACACACACACACACACACACTAAATGACAAGCACTTCTATTCTTTGGGCCCGTTTTCAAACCAGAGTTTTGTTCCTCTTCATTTTCTGCCAGTTTGAAATGTATTCTACTATCAGCGTCTGTAACTTTTTCACATTTTGACTGACAGTCTACCTACTGCCGTGAGGCTGCCTGGCAGAGAGGAGTAATAAGGCAGACAATGGTAATGTCTCTCTTACACAGGGAGGTCTGGTTTTGTTGTTTGCCAGACAGGAGACATTGGAAAAGAAAGGGATTGTGGGAGAGAGAGAGAGAAAGAGAGAGGCGGATAGACTAGATGCAGACATCAGTAATGTGAGAGGAAGGATAACATCCCTCCTGCATGGATGCAGAAAAATTATGTTCCTGAAACCAAATACCCCATTCAGCAATGCACCAATAATGCATTTGACCCAAACACTGTGCGTGGAATATGTATTGATTTTTTTCACACTTATTAGGATGGTAGTATATCTTTGAAGAAAATCCAACTGAAAACAACCTAACTGCCTTCTCTCATTTAACTAAAAAAAATAAAAAATGAGATTTGCACTTATTAGCAATACTGAGAATAACTGAATTATACTGAAAGCTGACTGTTGACTGAGTGTCAGTGAGGAGCAGACGGCTCTTACAGGTTTATTCAGTTGCATAACATAGTCCAACGTGAAAGTTATAATTTAGCTCATAAGGACAGAGTCTTCTTCTGTTCATTATTCATTAAGGACATTGTGAATCATCCAGGAATTTTGAAGAATTTGCAATTCGAAGGACTTTGAAAGTAAATGTTTAGCGTATAACTCTCAGATTAAAACACTCAGGGCTGTAGTACTCGAGTCTGGTCTTGGACTCGAGTCCATTTTTCTATGGTCTCGGACTTGTCTTGGACTCCCTGGTATTCGGACTCGGACTTGTCTTGGTCTCGGCCACTGGTCTTGCCAAATATGGCTTTTGGTCTCGACCGAATCCAGGTGTCTTTACTCTTTACTATGTTCCCATATAACGTTTTCACCGCTACCTATGTTTGTTTACTAGGAACATAATAATATTGGAGGGAAAGTGAAACACTGGCCATCTAATAACCAATCACACACTAGAGGTTATCTTAGCAGGGCACGCTCTGCATCTGCGTGCCCTGCTAATTTGCATTGAATCACACACTTCCAAATAACAATATAATACAATACAATATTTCTTTTTTCAGAGAAGGCATAAATCAACCATAGGGTTTATAACCAACCAACCCACTCTGTAATACTGGTCACTTCTTTTCTACACTACTGTACATCAGCAGTGAAGCTATATTGTCATTTAGTTACTCAAATGCTCAGTACTAGTACCTAGAAGTGGTAATAGTAGTGGGTTGGTGTTTGTATATCAGTTCTAACACTGTTATTATGAGGTATCACCATATATCATCATTCTGTTTTCTTTAGATTAGATTATATGATATCAAGGGGAATGTCTTTACTTAAAAATCCTGGGTGTTGTGACATTGTTTTTGCTTTTAAATCAACAAATAATAACCCCAAATGACTGATAATGTCATGGATGCATTTGACTTTTTTTTTCCTGTCCTGGACCCGGTGCTGACTCGGACCTGTACCTTTTTGGACTCGGTCTTGTCTTGGACTCGAACCTCTCTGGACTTGGTCTTGACTTGGACTCGACTAGTCGTGGTCTTGGACTTGTCTTGGACTCGACAAAGGTGGTCTTCACTACAGCCCTGAAAACCCTTCACAGCCAAAAGTGTGTGGAAAACCAAACAAAGTAAAGACAGGCAAATATTAACCCATATTTGATTGCTGAATATCTCATTCCAAATCTATGACCATTGTTTATTCATGTGTATTTTCATAAGGAAAAGTATATAGTATGGACCGGGGCCAGGGTAGCGGTGGCCTAAAGGTTGGAGCAGCGAGGTTGGGACCAGACGTTCGCGGACTGGTGGGATAAATCTGTGTGTGGGGTGGGGGAGTGGAAAGCAGCGCTTGCCTCTCCCTCATTACCACCACCGAGGTGCCCTTGAGCAAGGCCCTTTACCCCAACGGCTCAGTGCCAGCAGACTGTGGTTGTATTAGACAGCTTCCAGGTGTGAATGTGTAACTGTGAATGTCATTAGGGCATTCCTAAAAACAAACATATACAACACATAGCCTTAGCAAGTTTGCACTGCCCGTCGGCCTGTAGATGGGCCTTATACAACTAGACACAACTCAACACGAAGAACAACAAGAAAAGTAATACAAAGCACAAACATCAGTACGATGAAGATAAGATTATGGAAGATGGCTGCAGGGATTTTTTGCCATTCAGCTGCATGAGCAGTAGTAAGGTCAAACAGTGCTGTTGGGTGAGCAGATCTGGCTTGCAGTCGGCGTTGCACTTCATCCCAAAGGTGTTAGATGGGGAAAACCATTTCTTTGAGGACTTGGATTTATGTCAGAGGGCATTTTCACATGAGACTGTCTTCCCCTGAAAAATGCTCCCATATGTCATTTGTCCAGGCAGCATTTATGACCTATATTTACGTTTCTAGTGACGGCGCCCCCTAGTGGCTATAGTAATTATGACGGGAATGTGACAAAGTATAAGGGTGCCAATAATGAGGTAGGTTAGGGTGGTGGATGGGTCAAAAGAACACAGGAGAGCAGTGTATTTTTTTCTTTCTTTACTTTACAAACGTTACCTTCAGCATCACGTGCAAAACCAGTGAAAAACAGTGAAGTGAATGCTCGACAAACAAGGTCCTTCCCCAAGCGTCTAAACATGGGCAGCTCTTGGCCAGCCTTGCAGGCCAGTGGTGCCGCATACTGCTCTCCGCGCAGTCTGCACCGAGGCACCCAAAGCAGAACGCACCGCCAAGGTCCGTGAAGTGGCGACTCCATCCATGGAGAAGATCAGTGTGCTGTTCGCCGCCCGCTGAAGAGAAACAGGATGTCAGACAGCGGGCATGCTGCCTTTTATACTGTGCTTGCTGCACAGTTCTAGGTAGGAAAGTTATTTTGATTTATTTTTTTTTGGCATTAACATTTGCCTTTATTGGAAATAAAATGCCCAAACTGTGGAACACAAGCATGCTGACCGCATCACTCAAAAAAGGCTCAGGGGTGGGTAGTGAAGGTAGACTTGAAGGCCCAATCCAAATGAAGTCCAGACTTCACCACAGGTGCAGACTCAGGCTGAGTACAGTCTCCCACATTTCTGCTGACTTTCTCTGGACTTTCTAGAGAGTCTGCTTGGGTTGCAGACTTTAGCAGGCTTTGCTTGGAAGATTATCCATAGTTCACAATAGCAAAGGTGTACAAATTTCATAAAACTCAACCCAGTTTCCAAATGCATTCTCATAGAGACATATAAGTTACTCATAATAAATGCAAGGAGCACAGCTCCAGTGAGCACACAAAAATGCACTAAACCCATTTCACAGGAGTGGAAACACGTCTTTGCTTTTAAAATTAAAAGCAGGACCTTGAACTATCAAAACAAAACACAGACAGAAAATAAAAGCAATTTAGCAAAGAAGAGAAAGGAGAAAAGAGAGCGAGGGGCTGAGACCAATGCGAGAAGTCCTCATCTGTATGATTCACCTTGCCCCCATAGCAAAGCAAAACAATACCTTATTTCATAAATAACATCTTGTTTGCCACTGATAAAGCAAATCATATTCTCTCTACCAACAAATGTGGCTCCCAAATCTCATAAACCTCCCCTAACCTTTTCATAAATCATTTTTTTCGCTTATCCTTTCATTCTTTGCTTTCTGTCTTTGCGACCGTCTCCCTTTTGGATCGCCGGTGCTGCTTTATTGTCTAGATAAGTCGCGAACGGCGGGATTTTTTTCAAGCACAATGCACTTGTGTTATGAAGGTGGAGGGATTAGTGCTTGAGATTAGCCGATATCATCGCTAACTCTCACCAGCGAGAGCGTAACAGGGCTCAATAGGACTTTATAGCTTCACAATCGCGGACTTAAAGTTTTGAGAAACCCTTTCTCTCAGCTCCTTTTATGTTTGCTGTTGACATTTCTACATGTGATTAATAAGAGGGAACAAGAGTTTCTTTGCATCCAGATGTGTTCATATCTAAAGAAGACTTTAAAACAGGAGTAAATAAAGCTCGATATCCAGACAAACACAGTTAAATCCAATCTATCTGCTTTGATTTGTATAAGATACTTTTTTGGGGGGGTTCTGGTGGTGTTGAGCAGCATTTGGAGCCTCCAGAATCACGTCACATTGACAGGGTTTAATAGGGGGCAGGGGCTTTAAATGTCCAAGTGCAGTGGAGTTATGATGTTCCTCACGTCGTTATCACTATCGGTCTGGGTTTGATAAACGAGCGAGGGAGAGAGAGTGAGAGAGTGAGAAGGAGACAAAAAGACGGCAGGAAGCAATGAATGAGACTGTGTGTGTTCAGTGCTCTCCAGGCTGTCTGATGCCGCTCATTATCGTATTCCTGTTTTGCCTCCCCTTTTTTGGAGAAAAGCTGTTTTGTTCCCCGGGCAAAGCTTTATCTTCATGGCTATCTCCCTGGAGATGAGTAGCCAGAATAAACTCCCAAAATTGAATCCTTACGAATTTCGATTTTTGTTTTTCTCCACCACCTGCCTGAAGTCTAGAGAATGCCTGCTTTATCTCCTGGCAAAGCAAGAGAGGGAGCTTATGTAAATAATGACAAAGAGGTAATAGAGCTTTAAATTCACAACTCAATAACAGAGATAGAGAAAAGGCCCTTGATAGAATAGCCGAATAGAAGAAAGAGGATTTTAAATCTCTCCTCCTGCTGCTAGATCTAGGTCTATTTTATTTATTTTTTTATTTCACTTTTCTTGTGTGTAGAAAGACCTTGACACACCTGAGTGAATGGAGTAGGAGAGAGGAGCTTTAAAAGATGCACTTACGCTGCTTTTAGGGCCTTTTCAGGACAGCATATATACTGTACTTTCACACACACACACACACACACACACACAGACACACACACACACACACACACCCGGACTGAGGAGATTGTTTTCTCATGTTTCTCCCTTACTCTTTCCACCCACCCACACTTCAACCAACCCGTTCCCTTTCCCAACTCGTCAAATACAGACGCTTGGTCAGTGTCTCTCAGCGTCAGATACCGACGCAAAAATCAAACTTTACCGTCTGTATGGAACGCACCGGGCAGCAGCTCGACCGCGGTGCTGTAAAATGATGTTGTATTAAGAGCGACAACGGTAGCAAGTAGTATGAAAATCAGCGTAAGGAGGCAAATAGTCCAAATAGTCGGATGTACCTCATTTTCGGCTGGATGTCCGTCACCTTCCGCTTTCTTTGTGTTGGCGTTCTAATTCTGGATGATTTGTGAGGACTATGGTTAACTGCTCCTCAGATCTCTGCAGGGTAAATCCAGACAGCTAGCTAGACTATCTGTCTAATCTGAGTTTTCTGTTGCACGACTAAAACTACTTTTGAACAGTTGGGTTTGTCAATGTTCACAACTGTTAACGTGATTAAATTAGTCTTTGTTGAATACCAGTACTATCAGTATCAGCCTGTATTTAGGGACTGTACTTTCATATGAAAATAAATCACACTCATCTAAGGACTTCAACAAATAAATTATAACATTAGTATCTCAGGCCGACAGTTCATGAAGAGAAACCTTTGTATTCCATGACATCCAACATTCAGCATTTGTAAAACTGGACATTTTCAACAAGATATCACAGCTCAAAATGGGCTCTTCTAAGTGGTCGAGAAGACCATTAAAGGCTTTTAACACTTTCATCAATATGAATGTCCAGCATAGTATGCAATCAAAGACAGAAACACGGCTAACGGCAAACTCTAAATTTAGTGCACGAGAGGTGACATGAATCCATGGGTGGTGATCAATAGCAAGAGCTTGAATTGCGGTCACTGCAGAAAATGGATGGCGATGCAGAGGGACAGGGCATGGAAGAGTGTGAGTTGATGGGAGAAGAAGGATGTGAGAGAGAGAGAGAGAGAGAGAGAGAGAGAGAGAGAGAGAGAGAGAGAGAGAGAGAGAGAGAGAGAGGAGGAGAAAAGGGTGGTATCAAGGAGGAGAGGAGAGGAAAAATGGTTCTGTCCCCAGGTTTGGGTTAGAAACACTTATAACTCAGGACCATAGATTATGACAGTCCAATCTTCTGGGCTGCTGCCTGAAAAATAACCACAAGCACCCAGCTGCCAAACACACACACACACACACACACACACACACACACACACACACGCAAGCAGAGGGAGATGGGGATAAAGTGGAATGTAGAGAAATGAAGGGCCAGACGAAAGAAAGTGGGAGGCAATGGAAATGAAAGGATATGGATGTATGCAGAAAAGGTTGAAAAGTGAAAAGAAAGCAGGACTGTAAGCGGGATTGATGAAAGCATAAAGAGCAGAAGAAGTGTGAGCGTGATAGGAGGGTTTGTGGAAGTAGCGGATGGAAAAATAATGATGGAAAAGCATAATAGGGGCAGAGCGACGAACAAACCGAAAAGGAGGGTTACTCGGGAGTTAAAGCCCCCAATCTCGCTTTGCGGTACAGCACCATCTTCCAAGATATTGTTGCCCCTTCTGATGAGCCCCCATGTTCCTCAACCCCCCCCACCACCCAAAAAAAAATGCAAAAGAAATCGGGCCTCTGTATACATGAATCTGTAGGCCTAGCTGTTTATAGGATAATAACTATTAACTGTAATGCTTAGAGTAGCCTGATGAAACACATTTCAAACCTCCTTTCTCAACATTCTCTAACCTACTTTACTGTGGTTATTACTACATTTTGGTTTTCTTTACTTGCCAACCTGCATACTATGGTGTCTCTCTGATCATCTGTTAATTTATCTGGCCATAGTCCTGGATCCTCTGGCAAAAACTGGTCTGCACTGCTCTGCCTACTTTCCAGTTCCTCAGCTCTCTATTCCACACTGTGCTCAGAGCAACACTCATGCTCCCTGCTGTCTTCACTCCCATCCTCCTCAATCAGATGTTCTGTCATCTTTCTCTATGAAGGATACATTTGATATTAACCTCTTATCCTAATTGTAACCTAATATAATAAAACACATTAAGATGTTAGTGTTACTTAACACCTTTCAGTCAAAATGGCTAAACATGGTTTGCTTTAATTTTGATATAAGCTATAAGCTCCCCTTGTTTCAAATCCAAAAAGGAGGCTGAGGGGTCTGTTTCTCCCTGCTGTGACAGTTTCTGAAACTGAGGGCCAAGTGTTTCACAATGTTAACATCTGCTTCTACTAAATCTGACATAACTATAATGTTGACATGATATGTATCTACTGATGAGCTACCAAGCTACCTATGACAATGATTAGCCTATTATTGCTAATTATAGACATTATAGCCTATTAATTTAAAATTAAACATGTTTTAAATTAGGCTATTACAATGGTGTGTTATATGCAAACAGCATTGCTAGTGTAGTTTATTTATTTAGCCTTTAGCTCAGATTACATGTATAACCAAATTATCATTTGAAAGCGTATGTTCTGCTCTTTCAATGGGTTGTCTCCGTTTGTTTTTAGCACTAACAGTCACGGAGATATTCAAGCAGTTTAGCACCATGGATTTGGTTTTTTAGTTTGTGCTCACCTTTCTTTGAAAAGAAGTCAGTTACCAATTGTTTCCCCTCATTTAGTTTCTCCACTTCTCCTGTCTTTCTTTTCTTTTTTGGTAGCATGATTTGGCTTTCTTTGAGAAAGACACTACAGCAGAAGTTTGCGCTCCACCAGACGCTCAACTGAACTAGCTAACATAAACAAAATGCATGCAGATGGACTAAACCATTTGGCGCATTAGCAAGGGCTGGGTGAGACCTTAGATAGTCTTTTTTTGTATACAAAATGTAGTCAGTCAATCAACCAATACACTAACTTTACATTTCATCTGACATGCATTATGAACTTTAATTAGGAAATGAAAATATCCAGGTGAAATAAAATATATTACAGACATTTCTGATATCGGGTGATGATTCAGAAATGATGTTGGGAGACCTCAAAGATGACGACCAATCCGATGATTACAAATCAAGTGCAGCTTTATTCAAACAATGAACAAACTTTCATGACACTGGAACAACCATGAGCATACAGACACGTTTGCCCAAGGATGAACCACATATACATCACAGTGAATACCTTTTAAACACTTTTTGTGCTTACACAGCATGAGACATCTATTTCAGTTGGAACAGTTTACTCTTAAACTACACCTTTTATGGCACATGCTCCTAATAGATTCCCAAATTCCTGGCTCCAATTCCTCTGTGTGACAGTTATGCCCATTCTAAGCTAGGTTTTACTGTGAGACCATATCATCTTAAACTGACTGGTCTCTAGAAAGTCCTTAGAATAGATAAGATACATTCAAACATCTGCATGCACACATACCAAACCTATCAATTTCAAGGGCCCTCTCTCCCCTTGGGCCCTGGTAATCAGTATCGGTTTTACCCCCAGTCCGACGCCCCTGCCTGCATGTGACTTAAGCATTTTTGCATTCATTCATTGCACGTTATCCACAGTCCCGTTGAGATTACAAATGTCTTCTGCAAAGCAGACCTACAGTAGACAACAGGGCAGCAAAAAATAACTCAAAAAAGGCAAGACACAACAACATCACACATACAAACTACACGCTAAGAAATATCTGTGGATTTACAGTTGCATGACTGTATATTTTAAAAGCTATTTGTCCATAGAACGTGATTCACAGTTGCATTTCTGTTTATTTACTTTTCGAAGTGCATTATGGGAACTTTTATCTGTACTCCGACAATTAACACTGTTAACGTAGTTCACATAGCTATACACAACACCATGTAAATTATTAACCAACACTTGGATTAGCGAGAGTCAAAAGCGGCAAAAAAAAAGTGTTCAAATTGCTGGATAAAGCGTTTTTATAAAAAAGAATTGAAAAGCAAAACAAACGTCAAAATGGTTAAACATTTGTTTTAATGAATTAAAGAACAGATTTCATTTCAGAAGTTGACTAACTGGAGCAGCTTTTTATGAGATAAGTTTAAATAACAGCAAATGTTGTTTATTTTTACTGTAGCTACACACTAAATTTCTGTTTTTAATTAAGGGACAAAGTCTGGGTTATGAGCTGCCAGTATTTTTACTGTTATATCTTAGAGTGTAGATTCTGAGAGTGGTGTGTACAGGCATTGGCAAAAAAAATTCAATTAGCTTTGTAACCTGATTGATTTTACCAAATATATTCACTCAATTTGAAATCACTTAGTAATTACCACTACGTGTAAGTCAGCTGTACTAGGCTCCTGCAAGTGCAAGTCATAAACGTACCAACTTTTTATTTATTTTTTCATTTCTGCACTTTTTTTAATTCGGAAATTTATAATGTTTATATATTCTTACTTACATTAATACTTATGGTGTTCATTTTCATTTTTCCAGAGAAATTCCAAGGTTTCAGAATGCAATTTTTTAATATATGAAGTGGGTATGTTCAAGCTAAAATGGTGTATTACTTTGCTGGTTAAAGATTCTTCTTGTCATAACATTGGTCTCATCCTTGATTTAGTGGAATGCAGAAACATTATTAAAGATGGTGATTTTTGCATATTCCTGCACATTTCTGGATTGTGTTTTTAAGACGATGGAGCATGAATTTATCTTTTGTGCTCCTGATTGTGACTGGAATGTTACAGAGAAGTGGTCAAATCCCTCCAAAAGTAAACTAATAGCTTTGTTGCCCTTCAAAGTGGTAGGCTAGCCAGATTTCAGATTAAATAGGGGAGTTTAACATGTTTAAAAAAGTGAATGTTCAAAGAAGGTAAAGTCTTCACAACAACTTAATGCTACTACTACTACTTTAATAGTGCAAATAAGGCACACAACATTTTGTCCCCCTATTTGGCCTTCCTCAGGTGTGAGAAATATGCTGTTAGGCATTAGTCTGTTGAAAAATAACTAGGGCTCTCAATCAGTTAAAATATTTAATCACGACCAATCACATGATCCTCCAATTTCAATTTCAATTTATTGTTATTTAAAGTGAATTATCACCATGGAACATGGTCTCAGAACACTTCACAACAAAATTGAAAATTTACAATTTTGACAATATAAAAGGCGAAATGAAATATAAAATCAACAACATAAAAGGATGTAATTGGAATACCACAAGTTAAAATTATTAAAACATGAAATAACACAACGAATGATAATGCAAAATAAACAAAACAATGGTTCAAAAAATATGGATTTTAAACATGTCCATAATACTTTGAATAAAGAAATGTTTTAAGTCTTGATTTAAAAATATCCACTGAGCCTGCCTCCCTAACCTTGGAAAATTAATCACATTTTTTATCTGTTCTAAATGTATTTTAAAAGGGATGTTTTAAAGGGTTTTAACGCTCTTATCAACATGGGAGTGGACAAATATGCTTGCTTTCAATGTTTATTATTATTACAAATACTATCTAGAATATTCTCCAGAATAACCTCAAAGGTACAACTGTATATGCTTAAAAAATATGCTAAAAGTATAATATCTCGCTCTAAATTACTCCTTGCGTAGCTGTGATGCAAATTATTAAATAAATGAAAATAAAGCATATATTGAATTATTACAAGAAGACCCTCGTCTAAAAATGTGTGCTGTTGAAAGGAATTTGCATTAACTCGTTATTAACATGTTTAATTTTGACAGTCCTAAAAAAAGTGAAGAATAGCAAAAAACACCTTTTTGTTATTATACCTTCTGCCTGCCTCTCACCAGCTGCGAGGTAATATTTCAGTTATCCTCTTCGGCACACAACATAAGCCCACTCTGCTCCTCCCTGAACACCAACTACGTCTAAATATCAACTGGCAGACTTTACTCAGATCATACAGTATTATGGGACCAGTCATACTGTAACTAACATTAACATTAGAAAATGTCAGGGCACTCTCTCATTCACAGCTCAGCCATCACTGCACACCTACACACCTGCGTGCGCACACACACACACACACACACACACACACACACACACACACACCTACCACCTACACACACCTGCGCAAACACACACAAACACACCTACCACCTACACACACCTGCACAAACACACACAAACACACACACACCTGCACAAACACACACACACACACACACACACACACACACACACACCTACACACACCTACATACACACATACAAACACACGCACAAACACACACACACACACACCTACATACACTCACACCTACACACACCTACACACACTCACACCTACACACACACACACACACACACACACACACACAACACACACACACACACACACACACACACACACACACACACACACACACACAATTTAAATGTTTTAGTTGTTTATGATGTTATGTGTATGTATTATTGCATTGCCACATTTACAAGTGAGTTGTAAGGACCTCAGGAAGAATAGCACCTGCAATGCAGGAGTTAATGAAGACCCTAAATAAACAAACACACACACACACACACACACACACACACACACACACACACACACACACACACACACACACACACACACACATGTGTCATCTTTCTATTGGACTAATCATTACTTATATAAATAAATAATGCAAAAACACAGGTGAAAAACTAAATACTAAAAATATGATGTTGTTTCTCTGTGGTTAGCATAATGAGTAGCTCCTTTGCATTTTGGCCCTGTTTGTCTCTTCACATTCTGTTAGCAGAATGATTTCCTTAATCCTCATCAACTGAGGACTCTGTTTATTGTAAGCTGTGGGATCAGTAAACTGTTTCTTTTTGCAGCAAAGAACAAACTTTTTATACATGGGAACATCAAAAAGAAATCCAGGTGAAAAATAATTCAAACTAATCTACTTTTTTTTTCAGCAGGTATTACATTTAATAGTTTCCAGTAATATGGCATTGATGGTGACTCAGGAAAAAATGTTTTTTCCAATCTTACCTGGAACCAATTTATTACTTCCCCTCTCATCTTGGTCCCTGGCTGGAACATTTGTCATTGCCAATTTCAACCCATCCCAATCCGCTCACTTTTACGTCAGATGCAGTTTAAATTCTAAAAAAAGTAAATTTCTAGGAATGAAAAAAAGAGGAGTAGCCTTGGCCACTGCATGTACTGTGGGAGAAGAGGTGCCAGTATGTGCAAGTGGGACATATTTACAGTGAAAAAATTAAGCTTCAAAGGTTTGTGGTAATAACTGACACTCCAACCCATTCTTTAATTCCCAACTCGTCAAATACTGACGCTTGGTCAGTTGCTTTCAACATCAGATACCGACGCTAAAATCACCCGATGACGTGATATTAAGAGCGACAACGGTAGCGTGTAGTATGAAAGACCGAAAATCACTGGTCAATGAAACACACATTTTGTAACCCCGCCCATGATCTTTTCCTAAACCTAACTACATGTTTTAAATGACTCCAAATCGGTCCCCAGAAAGTGACGCTAGCGCGAAATAGTTGAAAGCCGCACTGCGTCTGACTGAGACGGTAAAAGAGACTTTTTGCGTCCGTAACAAACGCCAAAGGCACCTGACCAAGCGTCGCTTTTTCACGTTTTGACAGTGACAGTCTCAGCCCTCATTGTGCAGTTATTCCCACAAACACTTGAATCTTAATTTTGTGCTCCATTAATGATGTGCCAGTGTCGTTAACCACCACTTTGAAGCCTTAAAGGAGTAGTTCGACATTTTTTGGAGACACGCTGTCTTGCAGAGAATTCAGTCAGAAGACCAATAACCACGCTCATGTTTGTACCTGCACCTGATCTCACAACAGACATGTCATTCTGAGAAATAATATTAATAATATTATATAAAAAAAGTTAATTTCTCAAACTCTTAAACATTTTAGCGATTGGGCGTATACAGAACGCACCAATGTCTTCTTCAATTTGAGCCTGTGGCGATAACAAAAGCGAATATTAAATGGAGAAAATAACAGACAGAAATGAGTTGAGAAGACTGACATGGAGATAAAGAGCAGAGGAAAGTGTAAAAGGAAAGTGGAGGGAGAGTTGATGGGAAAGAGCAAAGACGGAGGAAGGGAGGTCCGGGAAAGACGAAGAGGAGAGGAATAGTTAAGAGTAATAGAGGTGAGAGGCCAGAAGATAAGAGAATGGACAGAATGTGGCAAAGGAGAGATACACAGCTGCAGGACTGTGAGAGGTGTGTAGAAGGTGCCGGCGGAGCTCATTACTGCTTATCTTCATGGTGGGGGCAATACTATATGTGTGTGTGTGTAGGTGTGTGTCACTCAAACACACACTCAATTTACATTTCACCACAGCCATAATCGTGGATTTTTGATGAAGTGGGTGTGGTGTTAAAGCTGCTTCCAGACTATGAGGAGTAAATGCATATCCCAGCATGCACTTAGCAGCGACATATTTGTACACTGTGCATTAAAATGGATACCTGGATTTGTCCGTCCGTCTCACTCGCGTCTTTCTCTCCCACAGTCAACGCTACCTCTCTGCACTTTTGCCATCAATCTACGACCCTCCTCCTCACTCAACACACTCTCACTCTATCTCGCCGTCCCCTTCATCTTAGCCCCCGTCAATCCACCGGCTCGCTGTCGACCACACTCATGACGCTGAACTTCTCAACTCTTCTTCTCGCCCCTAACTACCCCTTCTCCCGCCCTCTTTTCGTCGTCCCCTGCCCTCAAGTTGCTCCGTCCATCAATCATGCATCTAACTCACGCACTGCCAGTCTGGACTTCTCTCTCCTCGCCGTCCACCCACTCACGACATTAATCTCTATCAGCTGTCTGCACTCCGTAAGCGAGACAAGAGGCAGCTATAGTCTCTTTGCTCTCCGTCTTTGTTCTCGTGTTTTCTGTCTCCCTTCTCTTTCTTTTCTCTCTTTGTAGCTACCAAACTGACCCCATAATTCCTTGTCTGCCCCACCTATGTAATGGTATTCATTTGATGGAACCACCTACCCACCTTCCCTCTAATTTAACATCCTTTTACTTAACTAGTTGAAGACTTTTCCCCTGTCCTTTTCTTTCGACTCCTCGGCTCCTGTCGCCTTTGTTATTTTCTTTTATCTATTAATACTGCGTAGATTCTTAGGGCTTTGGGAAGTCCAAATTGGAATTGTTGCTATATATATATATATATATATATATATATATATATATCCTTCTGAGACCTTCTTATATATATGTTTATATTTAACTTGTGGTTGATTAATTAACTACTCATAACAGACAATCAGCAACTATTTTGATAAATGCTTTGTGTTTTTCAGAATTTGATTAACCGGAAGTTGTGTTTGCATGTGCATATATTATTTTGGATCGCCATTGATTGACTTGCTTCATAAGGTTATGCTTTGTCCAAACAACATAGTGGTAAAAGAACAGATAATGCAGCCGGTTGATTTACAGCATGTGTACCATGCTAGCCACTTGGTTCTATGGATGGCAATGGTGGTCAGTCTGTCCGTTGCTTTGAAATGTTGACATTCATGGTCCCCAGACCATGTATCCTAATGACTTTGATGATCCTCTGACTTTTCCTCTTTCACCACAATAAGTTTGAGAGTATAGTTTTTTAGTTGAATACTTTAACAGCTATTGAATGGATTGAGAGCAAATATCCATGATGACCAGAGGTTAAATTTGAATAACTTATGTGATCCTTTAAGTTTTTGGTTTATGACCAAACCTAATGGCATTGCCACCGCCTAAAAAGTAGCCCATGATGCATCTGTCTGTCTCCATCTGTCCTGTCTTACAGGACATATCGGTCCCTAACCCTAACACCCCGACAATTCATTTCCATGATAATCGTTGAAACATCCGGCTGCCGCCGTCAAACTCTGTTCCCTTTGGGAAACAACAACAAACTTCGAGCTAGCATGCTACATGCTGAAAATGGCAATTTTTGAAGAAAATATGGATTGTGCAATAAGGCTGCTTGGTTCTTTCAGGTAATGATTGTAAAGATTTGCAAAGAATATGTTCACAGCATTTTCTAACTGGGGCGTTTTGGGACCGATTGGTGGGATTTGCTATGGACAAAATACACGGTGATATACTGGTAAGAGCAAACTAGGTTCAACCATGTATCCATCTTATTTAAATTATGTTACACTCACATTACTGTATTGTGTGAACAGTTAACTTAATATTGTATGTGGCGTTTTCATTTGCGGGGTGCAAATGTTCCACCAAAACAAGTTCCTTTCAGAGATGATTTTACAGAGACACCATCGCTGCATTCAGAGCTTAGCACCGCCCAAGACAAATTAAGATTTGTTTAAAGAAATGCAAACAACCCAGAGCGTTCTTTCCTCCTATCCTGGAATGTATATGTGGTAGGGGCCAGACCTTACCATGCAGCGCTGAGGAGAACCCTAACCCTAACAAGAGTCTCCACACATTCCCAGTTATGTCCTTCTGGCTCCTTCAACCTGTACAGGTGAGTGTAGATGTTGGACCTAGACACCATTTAGTTCCTTCAGCATTGACCTCAGTAGCATTTCCATTACCTGGACACGTTAAAGACCTGTCATAGACACACAGCAGCCCTACCACAACCTAGAGAGACCACTTAGACCAGATGACCCTTACTATGCACTGACCACTTCACACTACGCTAGTTATCGCTCTCTCTCACAGACACACAGGCACACACTACACACAGAAACATACACAGAGCCCCTCCTTTGCTATCATTTCTCTTTTCATAGCCACAAAAGTGTGTGCACATGCATAAACACTACTGTACATACTGTATATACACATGCATATGGATTAACCACACACACACACAAACACACACACACACACACACACACACACAAACACACACACACACACACACTTACTGGGCTCGCAGGCTGCAGCTTCATCCATCACCACCAAGCCCACCTCTCCATTTCACCACCTTCTGTCCATCCATCATTCACTTCCCCTCTTTCTCTCTTACACTGCCTTACCCCAGGCTTCCTCCCCCTCCTTCTCCCCCTGCCATCCCTTCCACCTCTCTCTTTTACACTCTCACTCGTCTCTTTCCCCTCTAACCTTTAAGCCAACCTCTGCCTTTGAGCGCCGTGCCCTCTATCCATCTTTGCCACGTCTCTCTCCCCTTTACTTCCCCTCCCAATCTTCTCCAGCCACCTAAAATTTCTTTCTGTGCGTCCGTCTGCTTGCTTCCCTGTCCTCTCCATTTAGCTCTGCTTTAAGCCTGCCTCTCATCTTCCATTTCTGAGTTTCTCCCTCATTGAGCACTTTCTACCCTTTTCCAGCCTTTTGCTTTGAATCGTAGTACTTCCATCTCGCCCGTCTGTTTTGGATCTCTTCTGTGTGTGTGATTGAGTAGTAGCCATTGTTGTTGTGTGATAGCAGCATGTCCTGGATTAACCGATCTGCATCATACAGCATTCATGTTTTGCAAATGTTGGTGCAGATAATGTGTTTGAGTTGTCTTAGTGCTTCAGAATTCATTATGAATCTGCCTCCAGCTGTTCATTTTCATCAACCTTGACTTTAATTTAACTTGCGATTTGGATTTGATGTGGATTTAAGTGGGGGAATCAATACTGGATCAGGGCTATACACCTGGATTCTCCTTAGTCAATCAGTGTAATGGAGCGAGTATTTAGGAGCACAGCCTCTCTTGTACGATCAGTGTGTTTCCATTTGGGAAACAGTGAATGCACAAATAGGCTTTTGTCATCCTCCCAAAAACTTTCACAAGTCCTGTCGGTGATATTATGTAGCTCTCTGTGGGTGCGGATGTGTGTGTGTGGCAAAAGTGTGTACGTGCATGGGTGTGTTTGAGTGACATTTAATATCATAGCTCTCCCTGGCACGCTCTTCATTACACTGCACTCAGTCTAATTTCATCTGGGCCTGCAGCCGTTTGAAAACAGGCCAACTACTCGATGAGAGATGAGGAAGGAGAAAGAGGAGGAGGAGGAGGAGGAGGAGGAGGAGGAGGAGGACAAAAGGGGAGAGGTGAAACTCAGAATGGGTTGTTGGTATTAATAAACAGCGGCTGGTCTGACATGATGCAACCATGTCCGTCCAAACACACACATGTTCATGCGCAGACAGGCTCACGGGCACGTGCACATCTGCTGCCTCCCTTACCGTTCCTGCATTAATCAAATTCACAGAATTAAAAGCTGAAGGATGTTTTGCTTCTTTACCCCTGTAACTCTCCTCTTTTCTCTTTCTCTCTCCTCTGTTTCTCTCTCTCTCTCTCTCTCTCTCTCTCTCTCTCTCTCTCTCTCTCTATATATATATATATATATATATATATATATATATATCTCCAAGCAAGGATAAGGGGATGAGATTAATTCTCTAGTCTTGCCGGGGTATTTGATAAACAGCCACTTGTCTTTGGGACATGGCAGAGGGGAAATCCAGTGAATGAATCTGCACAGAGAGCCGCACACACAAGCAGCACTGAGAGGTGCACGAGAAAGCAGAAGTGTAGAGGGGATGAGAAGACATAGATTGGGGTAAAAAGAGATGGAGGTGGGAAGAGCAAATGAGACGGAAGAGGAAGAAGAAAAGTAAGACATGAATAGAAAAGAAAAAAAAATGTGGGAATAAGTGACACAGGTAAAATATATATATTTTTTTAAGAATTAATTTTAAACCAAGAAAGAAGAAGAAAAGCCATCGGCCATTGGTGCTGTCCAACCCAGTCTCACGGCAGTTCATGAAATGTTCATGTAATTTCATCTATTGATTCGTGCACACGGACACGTTTATCTCCTTTTTTTCCGTGATGGTCAGCACAAAATTGTGCACAGTATCTAAAATATTGATAGCTATAGTCTATATGTCGGTACAGAAAAAGTAATAATTTCAGTTTGACTTTAATCAACCAAGTTGAGCACAGATGGAAGTGAATAAAGTTTACCTCCGCAACACAAACACATGTGCACGTGTGTGTGTGTGTGTGTGTGTGTGTGTGTGTGTGTGTGTGTGTGTGTGTGTCTGCTTTAACAAGTGAATGACAGCTGTCATTCAGCTGCCTCCTACAGTAAGCCATCTAACTACAATGATGAAATTGCACGGGACGTTCATGCCTCATCAATAGTTTGAGTCCCACCTCTGGTTTCTACTCACTGCGTTAAGGGCTGAACGTCGCCTAACTTCCTGCTTGAACAGTCTGAAAAAACAAGGTGTATTTTTGTCTCAGGTCCAACTGAGGACATGCGTTTGAAAGCTCCAATTGTGTTATTTTTATTGATAGATGCTGAGAGGCTGGTGTCTCTCAAAGTCTAGAAATAAGGTGAGAACGCGCTCACAGCCTCTGTGCAAGTCAATATCTTGACTTTAAAGCGATTGACAAGTTGTTTTTGTGAACAAATCCCTCAGTTTTGGCATGTAATCCTGTCTGTGTTGCGCTCCGTCCCTCATCTAGTCTCTTCCCTGTCAGACAGAGCTAGTGCCTGATTTTATTTGGCTGCCACAAAAAAGGCAAAGCGAGAGATGGAGGGGGTTATTCAAATCTGATGTTCTTTTTTCTCAGCTGTCTCCCTCTCTTTCTTGTTGACTGTTTGCCTTCCACTATCATTTTTTTTTTCTGCCTAACCCTAGTTTTCTCTTTTGTCCTCCAATTTTCCATCTCCCCTGCTATCTTCCTCTCCATGGTTGCTCTTAGATCCAAACGAAGGAAGAAGTAATTGTCATTATGAAAACTCTGGCCTGTTCCCCCTCCACCCTTGCTTCACTCTCTTCTGACAGGCCTTTAAATTGTTTCCCAGAGAGCCTTTCACCTTGATCGGGACACTAAATCCACCAATTAAATCACCGAAATTGGCACTGTGGGCGCAGCTAGAGGGTGGGAGGGGAATGGCAGTAACAGCAAAGGTGATATATAGTGTGTGTGTGTGTGTGTGTGTGTGTGTGTGTGTGTGTGTGTGTGTGTGTGTGTGTGTGTGTGTGTGTGTCTTTGTCCGCAAGGATTTGCTATACTGCCCTTCAAAGGCAGAGTGCAGTAACTACAGAAGCAGTAAAGTTAAGAAGAAATTGTGAAATAATTTCAGGCTGGATGGAAAACGGTGACAATGATTTAATTTTATTTCTTTATAGGCTGAATATTTTGTACAAAAAAAAATCATTGTAGCATCCATGCAACATTTAAACACATTGCATACTGCACTCTGCCTTAAATAATTTAATTTAATTTAATTTTAACTTATTTGTTCAAGAAAATTATCTTGATTATTATTTACAATCAATTATTATCAATAATAATAATACAATTACTATCTTATAGGATTCAATTTTTTCCCTTTTTGGCTAAGTTTCAATCTGTCCAAGTAGGCTACTATTAATACTTATACTGAAATCAATAAAATACATTAACTTATAGTTTAAAACATTAAAGTATGTGATTTAATGGTATCAACCACACAAAATCACATGAAATACAAAGAAACCAAAAATTAGTTGACAGCTAGTAAAATATGCTAAGCTAGCTACCTTTATGCTCAGCAATAGTTTAGTTGTTTTTCTTCTTCTACATCATCATTGGATTTAACTGATGCCATATTTAATTATGTAGAATAACAAACTCAATATGAAATTTCACTTCATCAAAATGGATATTTTTCATTTACAGCGACAACTACTAGTGGGAAATAAATGACTAAACTTTAGTTTTAGCTAAGGCTAGTTGTTTCACAACCTAGCTGTCACTTGATATAGCCATCTTACTTCATCTGCCTAGTTAGCTGTCTTCCTAAGACATTACATGTCCTTTTGGTTTTTAAGCTGAGTTTTGAGCCAAAAGTGATCTCTGTGCACACAAGTGTTTTTAGCTCCAGTAGAAGAACTAATCTCCGTTAAAACTAAAACTGCATATCTCATCAGCATTCTTGTATACTGGGTATGCGGGTGCCGGGGTAAATGGAAGGCAGCATGGATACTCCGCCCATTGCTGGTAGTTGCCATGGTGACGTGTGTGGTTTAGTCTCAGAGAACGAGACCCAATGACTGATAAGACTCAATCAGGCGGCAAAACATTGGTGTCAGTATCGTTTTTTGCCAAAGATCTCTGTTTGCGTCTGTTGAAAATTTGCGGCTTTTGAAAATTTGAAAATCTCATTGCACGCAATTGGATAACACTACGACCAATCACGACAATACACAGGGTGACGTATTCAGAGCCCCATACGCTTAGCTACCAGCGGAGCTAAGTGGTAGATTAAACTGTCGTCATCTGTTTAGCTCGCCTCTGGCCCGCCTATATCAGATACACCGATGTGATTGGTGCAGCACGGCTACAAGGGCATAGTTAATGAGCATCATTACTCAATACCAGAGTGACTCGTTGAGTAAATTCAAATTGTGCTCTTGCGAGAAGTCTGGATTTCCAGGGTACTGGAACGCCAGAGCAGTGTGAATGCAAGGTGTAAACTTCGCAAAAGATATTCGTTTTCAAACCAAAACGTAGCAATGTAAATCTAGCCTAAAGCCCTATTTGCACGGGATAAGTATTACCTGGTGACCTCTAGTCATTTGTAATAATTACGGAGGTTGGCTGTGATCTTAATCCCGCACGAATCGGCCATGTCTGTAATTGGTGAAGTAAAAAACATTGCAAATGACCTACCATATTTCGCCAAACGCAGAGGTCCTATGATAATATTAGTCCGACATGTCTACGATTTGGTGGGGTCCTTTACCATTTTTCAAGCGCCTTTTTGTCCCTCTCGCAAAAATGGATATTGGATCTGGGGGGCTGCGGGCGCCGCCTTTCATGGACAATGTAGTCTGGACTACTACCCGACCTGAGACCTCCGGCCCTGAGTCGACAAGCACCCCGCAGCTTCATCCGAGGGCCGACGGTGATGATCCATTTTGAATTTACTGCAAATTTTAAAAGCGTGTTGGTGGAAATCAGACATTTCTATGGCATATTATTATTATTTGATATAGTAAAACAGAAAGTCAAATACAGGCTATACCTGTTTTGCCTTTGTAGGGTAGTACAGCTGGTGAGCTTAGTCCATCTGTCAGAAATCCCCCAGCCCAAGGCTAAAGGTGCTATCTGTCAAACCAGATGACACTGAGACTGGGAGTCCATGACAGGGGGGTTATCATATCACACCAGCTAGGGAAAGAGGCAGGGCAAGAGGGAGGAAGGGAGGGAGGGAGGGAGGAAAGGAGTGAGGGAGGAATTTAGGAGTACCGGTAAAACAACAAAGGATGACGGCGAGAGAGGAGGAAGATAGAAGAGTAAAGCAGAGGTGAAGAGAGGGTGTAAGAAAGGAGATATTGGAAAAGAAGAATGGAGAAAGAGAATGATTCAGAAACGGAGGAGAGATAAACCGAGAGAATTTGAGCAATAGAGCAAGGAGGGAGCGAGAGATTGGGGGAAAAGCAGTAGGCTATGGCAGACTGGACTTTAAACAGTAAAGATAGACACAGGAAGGTAGGAGGTGAGGGAAGGAGAGGAGATACTGTATTTATGACTGATGGAGGAAGGAGGGATGAAAGAAGAAAGGACACGATGGCTGGGGAGAGTGGAAGGAAGGAAGATGGAGCAGGGGGAAAGTGGCGTTAAAATCAGAGAAGATTTGCTTGGTGGTGCTTTCACAAACTCACACAACTGTACACACGTACACACACACACACACACACACACACACACACACACACACACCACACACACGGAGTGTAACTCTCTTTTCAATTACATGTGACAGCTGCTGTCCCCCTGATCCATGCAGTTACTGGGGCAATGGTGACAGGAGTTATGGTGGAGCAGACAGGTGAGTCAGAGGGGAGCGAGGGGGGAGGGAGGTGTGGGAGAAAGGTTTGGAAATGGAGAGGAGAAGGCCAAGGATGAGCTGAGGGTGGCGTATGCTGGCTGAGAAATCGTTGGAGAAATAGCACTCTAAATAAGATCTGCTGTAAATCATGCATGTATTTAAATAAACAGAAGATTGGATAATGAGCATTAATGGCATAGTTGCCAAAGGAACAAAACAAAGAAGTTTGAAGGTTGGAACAGAAGGCAAACTATCAGATATGAGCTATAGCCAAGATATGACAAGAAAAGAGGTTAGACTGTTGTAAATGTATCAAAGCAAAGAGCTAGAAACAAGTAAAAACGCTGTAATAAAACTGACAACACATTTATTATTAGGGCTGTCAATCGGTTATAATATTGAATCGTGATTAATCACATGATTGTCCTTAGTTAACTTGCAATTGCTTGCACGTTTCTCTTTAGATTAAGTGTGTGGCTCTTAACAGATCCTTTTATTTGTGATTCAGAATCAGGTTTACCTGAGGCCCTGAGGCCCAAATCACTGAACACATGTACGTTAATGAAAAAAAAAATTGAGTGGCCGTAACGGAATTTGCGTAATTATTATCGCATTAATTTTGACAGCCCTAGTTATTATGTAAGTTCACATTATCTCATGGAGATTTCTACTTCCTCTGCTTCTCATATAAAAACAGTTTTAGTTAATAGTTACACTGACTGTTGCTTGTTGCCTTTACAATATGTTCTATTTGCTCCTTCCTGTGCCTGTTTTGACCAACTGACAATCTGCTTTTTATACCTCCAAGCTTGTTGTGCCCCTTTGGATCGTTTTGCCCTGTTTTTACTACCTTTTTCTTACTGTCCATTACTGATTGTGATACTGACCACAGAGTCTCCTTTAACCCCACCTTGTCTTGCTATGGAGTTTAGTCTTTGGGTTCAAGACCTATCAATCATAGACCCAGCAGACTCCGGTTTGCTCTAAAGTGTTCTCTCGCCCGCCCAAGACAGGATTATGCACTGGGCCGAACTGACTTATAGGGGGCCTCCAAAACCCCCAGCTGTGGCCTCATCATTTCTGTTTCTTTTTTTGTCAATGAAATCAAATTGCTTAATTGTGCATGTGTTTTTGTGTCACATCTGTATCGTGATGATGACGATGAGGCTTTGGGTTCAAGACCTAATGATCACAGACGCAGCAGACTCTGATTTCCTCTGAAGTGTTCTCTCTGCCGCAGCCGCCATTCAGTCATCATCATGAACAACAACAGCTATCCATGTTCGTCTTTCAACTGGAACACGTAAACACAAGCGCATTTGCCCCATTTAGCCTCACTCCACTGGTTGCACATACATTTTAGGATCAACTTTAAAATGATTTGATTGGCGTTTAACTCCCTCAGTGGTCTTGCTCTACCCGACAACTAAACCCTTTCTCTCAGGTCAGCTGAACTGTTGACCTCTGGGAGGTGTCATAGGTCGGCCAAAACACGCAGATTCAGAGACAGTTTTTTTCCCACAAGCAATTTGCACATTAAAAAGGAAAAAAAAAACAATCAGCACTTTCATCTACTCATGCTGCTACGCACCTGCACTTTACGTAATAATGTGCAATACGAGTAAAATAATTTACTAAATTATTTCATCCATCCATCCATCCATCCATCTTCGTCCGCTTATCCGGTGTCGGGTTGCGGGGGGAGCAGCTCCAGCAGGGGACCCCAAACTTCCCTTTCCCGAGCAACATTAACCAGCTCCGACTGGGGGATCCCGAGGCGTTCCCAGGCCAGGTTGGAGATATAATCCCTCCACCTAGTCCTGGGTCTTCCCCGAGGCCTCCTCCCAGCTGGACGTGCCTGGAACACCTCCCTAGGGAGGCGCCCAGGGGGCATCCTTACCAGATGCCCGAACCACCTCAACTGGCTCCTTTCGACGCAAAGGAGCAGCGGCTCTACTCCGAGCTCCTCACGGATGACTGAGCTTCTCACCCTATCTCTAAGGGAGACGCCAGCCACCCTCCTGAGGAAACCCATTTCAGCCGCTTGTACCCTGGATCTCGTTCTTTCGGTCATGACCCAGCCTTCATGACCATAGGTGAGGGTAGGAACGAAAACTGACCGGTAGATCGAGAGCTTTGCCTTCTGGCTAAGCTCTCTTTTCGTCTAAACGGTGCGATAGATTGAATGCAATACCGCACCCGCTGCGCCCGATTCTCCGACCAATCTCCCGCCCCATTGTCCCCTCACTCGCGAACACAACCCCAAGGTACTTGAACTCCTTCACTTGGGGTAAGGACTCATTCCCTACCTGGAGAAGGCATTCCATCGGTTTCCTGCTGAGAACCATGGCCTCAGATTTAGAGGTGCTGATCCTCATCCCAACCGCTTCACACTCGGTTGCGAACCGATCCAGTGAGTGCTGAAGGTCGCAGGGCCGATGATGCCATCAGGACCACATCATCTGCAAAGAGCAGCGATGAGATCCCCAGCCCACCAAACTGCAACCCCTCCCCACCCCGACTACGCCTCGATATCCTGTCCATAAATACTACAAACAGGATTGGTGACAAAGCGCAGCCCTGGCGGAGGCCAACCCTCACCTGAAAAGAGTCCGACTTACTACCGAGAACCCGGACACAGCTCTCGCTTTGGTTGTACAGAGATTGGATGGCCCTGAGAAGAGACCCCCTCACCCCATACTCCCGCAGCACCTCCCACAGTATCTCCCGGGGACCCGGTCATACGCCTTCTCCAAATCCACAAAACACATGTAGACCGGGTTGGGCATACTCCCAGGCTCCCTCCAGGATCCTTGCGAGAGTGAAGAGCTGGTCCGTTGTTCCACGACCAGGACGGAATCCGCATTGTTCCTCCTCAACCCGAGGTTCGACTATTGGCCGAACCCTCCTTTCCAGCACCTTGGAGTAGACTTTACCAGGGAGGCTGAGAAGTGTGATACCCCTATAATTGGCACACACCCTCTGGTCCCCCTTTTTAAAAGGGGAACCACCACCCCAGTCTGCCACTCCTTTGGCACCGTCCCAGACTTCCACGCAATGTTGAAAAGGCGTGTCAACCAGGACAGCCCCTCCACACCCAGAGCCTTGAGCATTTCTGGATGGATCTCATCAATCCCGGGGCTTTGCCACTGTGTAGTTGTTTGACTACATCAGTGACTTCCGCCTGGGAAATCGACGACAATCCCCCATTATCCTCCAGCTCTGCCTCTAACATAGAGGGGCGTATTAGTCGGATTCAGGAGTTCCTCAAAGTGCTCCTTCCACCGCCCTATTACCTCCTCAGTTGAGGTCAACAGTGTCCCATCCTTACTGTACACAGCTTGGATGGTTCCCGCCCCCCTCCTGAGGTGGCGAACAGTTTTCCAGAAGCACTTTGGTGCCGACCGAAAGTCCTTCTCCATGTCTTCTCCAAACTTCTCCCACACCCGCTGCTTTGCCTCTTTCACGGCAGAGGCTGCAGCCCTTCGGGCCCTTCGGTACCCTGCAACTGCCTCCGGAGTCCTCCGGGATAACATATCCCGGAAAGACTCCTTCTTCAGTCGGACGGCTTCCCTGACCACCGTTGTCCACCACAGTGTTCGTGGGTTACCGCCCCTTGAGGCACCTAAGACCCTAAGACCACAGCTCCTCGCTGCAGCTTCAGCAATGGAAACTTTGAACATTGTCCACTCGGGTTCAATGCCCCCAGCCTCCACAGGGATTTCACTAATTTACTATATACTCTAGTTTTGGCCTATTATCATCTTCATATTCTATTCTGCTCTATGTTCTTGTGTTTTTATGTTTGCACCGTAGAGTAGCACTTAATTTGGTTGTATGTACTTCCAATGACAGTAAAGTCAATTCTGATTCTGATTTTAAACAACTGCTCCTGAGTGTCCCCAAAACAAACCGTGAGCTCAAAGGGGGACCGTGCCTCTGTTCTTGGCAGCTCCTAAACTGTGGAATGATGCCTCTGCACAGGCCTCTGCACAGGCGTCTTCACTGTCTTTTTTTAAATCTCTTCTTAAACCTACCTTTTCTCCTTGGCCTTTGACACCTGATGTTGACATTATTGATATTATTGTTTTTATTGTATGGCTGTGTGACGGCCCTATCCACCGCCAGCATGTAATGTGGGGTAATGGGTTTGATTTTCACAAATAACTACAAACATTATTTTTAGATATGTTTATTCTTTTCATAAATTATGTGCGTTTCATAAATTGTTGATTTGTACCTGTTTTTGGTTTCTCCACATGCAGCTGCTGCAGCTGAGCCATCTGCCAAAGGGGGAGCTGGAGTTTGAAACTGTCCTTTATACTCCACCACAGGAAGTGGAAGGAACCAACTCTTGGCAGTGGGCCGGGGGACTCTGAACTATGAAGTACTTAACAACACAGCAGCATGTGGATAATTTGTTTGGGTTAGACTAATATTGGGTTTTGGTAGTGTTTGTTTCTTTAGTAATCTCTTATGGTTGGTTGTGGGGTTTAATTTGGGTCTTGGTAATCGTAGTAAGTTATATATTTTTCCCTTTGTGTTTGGGGTGGGCTAGTCTTGGGGTATATATACCCTTCTCTCCAGTGTCTCGGGAGGTCGGGTTTGTTTATGTTAAAGGTACCTGGTATTATTGTTATGTTGACCTCAGTTTTGTTAAAGACCCACTTCAAGTATTTTGTTGAAACTTTAATGGCTATAGCTGGCAAAAATAAAGCCTACATTTTTCTGAACAACAACTGTGTGTCCTTGCCTATGCTGCTTGGTCCCTTCTTCTCATGTTTTATGTCTCTTAATTTCTTTCATTTGTATTTTACGCCTGTGTGAGCTATGCATTTTATGTGTTATGACTGAACAACTGAAATACTTCAGCACTTCATTCATCATCAACTGCCATTACTACATGATCAGAGCTGTCATGCAGCAGCTCCAATACTCTCCGCCCAGACTTCACAGTTTGTGTCTCCCTTTTCCGCCATCTCTCTGGGTCCTGGTCCTGCCCACAATACACTCCTAAGTTCCTCCACCCACCTCTTCACCTGCCTTCTTTGCTTCCCAAAAAAAAACAGTAAAAAGATAAAAACCATCATAACAAAGGCATTGCATATAATATGCTCATAATATGAGCCTTTGCAGAGTCTGTTTTAAAGTGTTATAGTGCTTTCATGACAGTAGTCCTTAGCAACTACAGGTTGTATTTGTGTGTTTGTGCATGGAAAAGGGAGGGGTGGGGCTGATGGAGGCTACAGCTCTGGGGAAGACGCTGTTCCTCAGTCTGTTAGTTTGGGTTTTAGTGGTTATGTATCTTTTTCCAGATGGTAATGGGACAAACAGACACTGTCCTGAGTGTGTTATGTCCATGCTGACGCTACTGGCTCTCCTCTGTAAGCGGCCAGCATACGGTTGTCATTCGTCTCGTTGATTGGTTGCCAAACGTCAAGAAGGCGGGTCACATCTAATATGATCCTGTCAGAGGGGTAGTCTTGCATTACCAGACCTATATCCACAGCACTGTGTCATCGATGAAGTATGGTTTCACTATTCTACCTGTCTATTCTGGGATTGGGGAAAAATGCTCTGGCTTTTTTTTCTTCTTCTTTTTTTAAACCAATCACCACCATCATGGGCAGCGCTTAGTCCGATAGCGATAGAGATTGTAAGAGTTTAGGAAAATCTGGCGTATGAGAGATGCACCGGATGTTCCTCCCCTCCCTCGCTATGTCAGGCTTTAACCCAGCAATGTACATCCATTGAAGCAGACTTGTCAGAGGGTAACAAAGTTGACGTGCCGCAGTTGTATGGAAGAACTCATTTCTTGAGACTGTGATAGACAACGACTAATAACCCTGGACCATGAAGTATTTTTGTCTGTGTTTATATGTTTATTAACTGAAGCCAACGGCGAGTTGTGAGCCATCAGTGTATGGCTTGGCGATGAGAGAATGCCAGGCCCTCCACACAGTTGAGGGAGGCAACACTGGAGGAGACGAGTGAAATTCAAACTGTGAGAGGAGTCAAGCTCAGTGAAGTGCAGACAGCTACATAGATTAAAATGAGAGCTTTACATGAGAAGTGCGAGAGGCTAAACACTGAGAGATGAATAAACACACTGTGACGCGCTTGAGATTGTATTGCAATTATGCATTCCTCCACACTTAAAAATAAAACTAGCACTGCAGTTACCAAATTTAAAGTTACTTTGTGAATCAAAATAAGTGCATTAGTGTGGTGGTCAACAGAAAGTGTTTTTGCTCCCAGGCTCACCCCCTCTCTGTCAAAGCCCAAAAAACCCGGGTGAACAGGTGAAGCAAACAAATATGTTATCATTCTGTTTGTGGAAACACAATAAGCATGGAAACGAAATGCACACTTCCTGTATTACTGCATTACTTCAAATACTAAGTTACTCCTCTAGTAAACTAGTATTCCCATGAAATAAAACAATAAAACATTGAGACCATTCAGCAAAGCACACTGGGTAATAAGAAATTCAACACTGGTTGTTATGGAAATTTCACTAGGCTTCCTCATTCATTGTATATTTTAGCATATAGGTAAAGCTGCCGAAGCTGAACGTTATCCAAAACTCCATTTGTCAGATGAGCGTCAATTTGGGAGCTTGCATGCTACCACTCCTGCCTTCTTAAATGCCTTGAAAAGACTGTCGTTTGCACAATTTCACAAATAATCACCGGGACAAAAAGGATATTTGAGTCCTCAATCCTCTATGTTTTCATACGGTGTTTTTTCAGCAGATGTCTTAGTTACAACACGATGGAACTAGCAAAGCTGTTTTGTGTTTATATGTGCAAGCGGGATTTATTCAGTTTGGGAAATCCCACGGTCTCTAAAGCTACAGCTCAAATTGTCTGGCTGACTAAACAGGGAGGGAGCCATCGGCCGAGACTGAGAGAGCTACATGGAGCTACATGGATAAATATTCACCAAACAACCCACTTTGAAATTTTGATGTTTTCATGAATACAAAAGTTGGGTGACCCTCCCCCCCTAGAATAAACGAAATTGACTGACCCTCCCATCAACAAAGAATAAAAAGACATGACCCTCCCCTATTTTTCTCCGGTGGTCCATTCCATAAATAACGAATCAATAAATAATATAAATGAGACCATAAAAACATGCAATACATGGCTCCTACACATAAGGAGGTTGGATGGGTCAAACAAACAACACAGGACTTGGTGTTCGTGTCATGTTGCTATCCCGGGTGTCACAAAAAACGTACATTTTGTAACCCCACCCACGATCTTTTCCTAAACCGTAAACGTACATTTATTAAATGAAGCCAAATCGGTCCCGACCCAGAGCGTCATAGAGTGACATAAAGAGTCCCGACAATAAAGTAGACTTTCTGCGTCAGTAACAAACACCAAAGGCACCTGACCAAGCGTCACTTTTTGAAACGCTGGGAGTGAGAATCTGTTGGAGTCATCCCTAGACGGGAGTACTCCGGTTTCTTGTGCCACATCCCTTGCTTTCTCCAACTCACCAGCATACTACTGTAGTCTCAGTGTTTGGTGTTTACTTAATGTAACCACTATTCTTCCAGACCCTGCCATGTATAACATGTTCATTAGCTGTTTCTGGCTCCTACTGACTACCTGACATGTGTCACCTACTTCCCCAGCTGCTTTCCAATCACTCATTAGAAAAGAGAGCACCGCTGTGTTAGTGTTGCTTTAGTGCTCTTGCCTTTGTTCCTGCTTTACTGGCTGTTGCTGCTTTCACCATCCCTCTGTCTTTGATTAGCTGCCTGGCTGCCTTGCACCTTTGGATCTGTTTACCACTTCTGACGTGCTGCCCAGTAAGCATTGTACATGTAAGCCAGTTAGTCTTCTCTAACCATTGTTCATTCTGTCTTCAGAGTTTTTATTTTGGGTCCAAGCCCTTAGAATAAACATGTGTGTGTGTGTGTGTGTGTGTGTGTGTGTGTGTGTGTGTGTGTGTGTGTGTGTGTGTGTTACTAATAATAATAATAATACATTTTATTTATGGGCTCCTTTCTTTATACTAATGGACACCTTACATGAACAAATAGTAAAAGATTAAAACAGATGCACAACAGTGTCACAGATGACATTACTGCGGTTGATGTTACATAAGTGGAAGAATGCAGCCTGAGTAATATCATTGATGTGAGATTTGAATGATAGAGTGCTGTCAAGGACGACACCCAGACTGCTAACATGAGGGGAGGGAGAAATGACGGAGTTGTCAACTGTAAGTGAGAAGTTGTTGCATTTTGCCAGAATGGACTTGGTGCCAAAGAGAAGAAATTCTTTTTTTGCAGTAAAGTTTCAGGAAATGTTGACTGAACCAGGATTTGATTTCTAGGAGGGAAGATGGTGGGAGGGCAGTGGTGGGCTTGGTGGAAAGCTAGAGCTGGGTGTCTTCCGCATCACAATGAAAATGAATACCAAATTTCCTGAAGATGTGACAGAGTGGAAGGAGATAGATGATAAAGAGGAGAGGACCTAGAACTGAACCTTGGGGAACACTGGTGGCTGTGATTTGAAGTGGGTTGGACAAACTGGTAGCGGCCGGAGAGATATGATTTGAAGGTTAGGGCGGGATGTAAAGGTATCGCCTGAAATAACCCTGTACCAAGTAAATCAAAGCTTCTCAAGTCAAAGGACACCTGCATTTGATCCTTTTTGTACCCAGATCTAGAAAAAAAAGATTATTTATATGGTTTTGCACGCAGCCAATCCTTGCAAGCGTAATTTAATGTGACATGTGATTGTCCCACTACCGCAGCAACGACAACCCATACAGTCTGTGGTGTGTGTGTGCGGGCTCTACAATGCTCATACACAAGAGAGATCAATGATTCCTGAAAATCCGTGTGGCCTGGCATGTGTCAGTATGTCAATATCAGCAGAAACGAATGCTAGTACTTTACAGATAGATATGGAATCCTTTAGACAATCAAATGAACAAAGAATGTACAAGGTTGAGAGGATAGAAATAAAGAAAAATGTACCTAGGTGGTTTGGTCTCTAACGGTTTATAGAACAAACATGTTTTTTTTTTCTTTAAATGGAGGTTGTCTAACACTCTTTTGTGTACAAGAGAAACAAGACATTTCTTGCTATTACTTTTGTTTCACTCTGTTAGAGAACTAAGGGACCACAGGAGTCAACATCTGCAGGTTGAATCTGAGCTTGAAACAGAAGGCAGGGTTCAAAACAACGAGAGATGGGCGGAGTGAGAGACAGAAACATTCCTTAACTGCATCTCTGTTGGGCTTCAAACTTAGTTCAGTCGTTGTTCGGCTGATGTTTCTAACACCACGGTGTGCACAGTGGGGAGGGTTGGTGGTTGGCTGTTAGCTACTGTTATAGGAACACACACACACGCACACACATGCAGGTGTGTACACATATACACACACAAAGATGAAGGGATGTCGGATATGAAGAGAGTAAACTTTTTGCTCCTGAAACAGAAAGTCTGTGCACTAGATGCTTCAGAGTGTGCTGCTCGGTGGTTTTGGAAAGGGATGACAGGATCAAAAATAGGTGGACCATATATACGCAAGAACACCTGCACACCCAGATAGACACACGTTCATGAACACACACATGCCCTGTACACTAAGTGGCTGCTTGAACTCGCTCCACAGGCTGCCTGCAGGCCCACCAACATAGCCATCATTAGCCGGCTCTATTTTAAGGTTGAGGCCACAAGAGATAAAATGTCTAAAAGTGATGGTTTCCCGATTTGTGTACGTGCCAAATACATGTCCAGTTCAAATGGTGTGCATCTAAACAGAAATGAATCATTTGTTTCAATTAAATATTGACTTAAAAAAGGAATAACTGCAGTTACAAATGTTATTCATTTTTTTTCCCAGTCTTATCAGTAAAGACAACTGCAAAATCTTCCCCTGGAGAATCAACACAAAAATAAAACACAAAAGTCTGATGTTTAGCATCATACCATATTTTGTTGGCATATATTTTATTATATATTTACAAGTAAGACATTTCCGAGTGCCATCACATTTGTGTGGCAATGAATTAAAGGTATAGGGGATCTTAATGTGACCAAATCATTTTTCCATTCTGAATCTAAACTGATCTGCCCAATCATTTTCATCAACAGTGAAGATGAATAGTTAACCTATAAGATCATAGTGCCTTTTTAGCCACACATGACACTGCGGATGGCACTGTCAGTCTGACAGTCTCTCCATCCACCACTTTGGTCCAGACTGAAATATCTCAACAATCATTGGACGGATTGCCATGAAATTTGGTAGTTGATGTTCCTCTTACATTTCCTTATGCCATCATCATAAGGTCAACAAAAAAGAACTTGATTTTGTATGTATTTATTTAGAACATTTCAATATTGTATGTGAAATCACTATACATGTTATGAACCATAGGCTCTTTTCTTTTTTAAAGATTTTTTTTTATTTTTTGCTTGTATTGCATTTATTGACAGGACAGATTGAGACAGGAAAGTGGGAGAGAGATTGGGAATGACATGCAGCAAAGGGCCGCAGGTCAGAACTGAACCCACGGCTGCTGCAACAAGGACTGAGCCTCCGTACATGGGGCGTACTCTCAAACAGGCGCCCATTAAGTGGCTCTTGTCATTTAGTGTGAAGTCGTGTGATTGGCTTTTTACCACTGTTTACTTGTTTTAGTTTTGAGTTGCTGAAGGCCTCTTGATGATTTTTTTTCTCTCACCCTAATAGATGTGTGACCTGGGTGTGGCCTACATGACATCAGTGCATGTGTCTTTGTGACTTTGTTGATTTTGAAGAAGCCCAGAGGGGCGAAACGGGAAATGTTTATGGAGCCAGAGTGTGCAACGCTTTTGTCTTACATTTAAGCGTTTAGCTCAAAGCAAGACTGTGCCGCAAGTGTGGCTGTAGAGTTATCTTGATGCTACTCAACACAAACGAGTGTCAAGGTAAACAGTTGAACACGTTATTTTTTGATGAGGGCAGTGATATTATGCAATCACGGAAACTTTTATCAGGTATTTATGGTATATTTAACTAAATTACTACTAAATTAATATTTTGTTACCTGTTCTTCATAACAGAGCCAAAATAGAAACACCTAAAATAACCATTAAACTTAAAAAGATCAGATTCACAGTGATACAATACCATACCGATTTTTACCCTTTCATCATGGAAAATGATACAAACTCATTTCTCCCCAATGTGGTTAGGGTAGACAATTGTGTTCTTTTTTGTTGACACAAATATGATTTCTCCTAAAGACTTGTAGCGTTTTGAAGTATATAGGGAGATTTGATATGTTTGGGCTTGAAATGCACAACAATGTTCCACTATTATTCCAAATATGACAATTTTACGAATTTGATACAAGTCATGTAAACAGCACTGTCAGTTTGAATATTCAAAATAAGGCCTCTTTCCGAATTTAGCATTTTTCAGAGACATGTGGGATATGCCGGTATTATTCAGGTTTTAGCGGCATTCTTTGGACATGTATGCAGAGCATTCGGAATATGCATGTCAATCTGGGTTTTTACCGCAGTTTACGCTTAGTTTATGGCTTACGGTCAGCTCTGTGCGCTTCTATAGTTGTTGTACAACAAAAAGCTGTTTACAGGGCTGTGGTAAAGATGCATGCCGAAAAGAAGGAGAAAATCAACAACTTTCAAACATTATGAAAGGCTTGGATATCAACAGGTTTTTGGAGATGCACACACAACGCAAAGCCGACCTTTTCAAGACGCTGGTTGAAGTAATGAAAGAGGGAGGCTGTGTTTTCGCACGGTCCAACAACAGATATAACTAGTTGCTCTTCTGTTGTACCTTCTGTTTTTTTGCACGGCTGCATGTAAACAGGAACATTAGTAAAATATTCACTTTCATTAGCCATGTAAACATCTTAGTTGGAATATTGTCTTTTTCAATCACCCTGCAATTTCTGTACTGGACAAGTGTTTTTGGACACTGATCACATATAAATATGACAATACGGCATCTCAACCTCTCGTACCCCCTCCTCCTGCACGGTGAATACATTGTTAATACATCAGGCAGAATATTCCATTAAATGTACTGTGTGGCTTGTGTTGTCTTGAAAAGCCAGGAGGCTAGGCAAAAAGCAAGAGTTGTGTTTTCTTTCTTCCCTTTACTCGAAGCCATGAACGTGCATTACAAAACTATTTTCAAGGTGATTCCTGATGCTGTGTATATGGTTATAGTAGACGGGTGAACAATGAAATTACCAGCCTAAAGCTGAGTGCTGGAGGCTCGGCTCAGCAGGCGGAGAGCTGCATCTACACAGCAGCTCATCTGTTCATGTTGGGGATGGTTGCACTGAATTCATATCTCACAGAATAATCACATTTCCCCACACACAATGGCCTCTGTGTCTTACAGGATACACACACACACACACACACACACACACACACACACACACACACATAAACACAACAGATTTGGTCCAGGTGGAGCAGTAGGAGGAAGGGCTAAATTACCTCACCGTTGGCATGGCGATGGCTCGTTGGAGAAAATGGCCGCTGCTACCCCCCAGCTGAGCTCCTCGGAGCCTGCCAGGGATTGATGGATCTGAGCGAATGAATGAATGAATACAATTAAAGAGCACGACAATAACAGAAAAACAGGAACAGTGAGTGTTTACTGAAGAAGAAGAAGAAGAAGAAGAAGAAGAAGAAGAAGAAGAAGAAGAAGAAGAAGAAGAAGAAGAAGATAGGCTGATGAGAAAGAGATGGAGCAGAGGCCCTGATGGATAAATGAAGCAAAGACTAGACTCATTGTGTAGATCTTTGCTACTAAAAAAAGGTCCTCTTAATTAAATGCATTTAAATCCATATCTAAAAAACTAGAGACTACTTGAGCTACTTAGTCAGAAATACTTTGTACAACAGAAGAGCAACTAGTTATATCTGTTAAAATAAAAAAAGAATAATGTTTTGGCAGTTAAATGCTTTTAATGTGAAGGAGAAGTGTTAGAAAATGTTGGATGTAATTTAATACAACTCTGATTCCGTATGAAGGGAGTAAACAAGAAATATGGAGGCTGTTATCAATGATGCTAGATTACACGCATGCCTTGTTTCCTGTGAATCCCTTGGCAATTTGAAAGGCTGAAAATGGCGGACACTGCCACTAACAATCAAACATAAATATATGAAAATGGCTATTGTTGAAAAAATGCCGACATTTGGAAATAATTGACAAACAGCCTGGATTGAAAGACTGAACAACAAGACAGAAATAAACTTTGTTTTCTCTTCTGCTGCCAAAAGGAGTCAGAACATGAAGCACTGGGCCACAGGTGGCAAAATGCTTTGGGGAGGAAGTATTACAAATTGTTCCCATTTGACATTTTTCTCCATTCCATGTGTTTTTGTGATTTAAATCTCCATGGCTGCCGGAGGTGAGTGGCTCAAAGCTAATGCAGTTCATAGTGAGCCCTGCTGTAATGCTGGCGCGGTGATAAACCAGCATGTTCACTGTGAGCAATCAAGAGTGGATGTGTTTCACAACTGTACTGTCAGTGAGTCAGAGCCACGCAGGGAACTTATTGTACGTATGGCGTACCTTACCTCTCGTCTGGATAAGTGGGGACTTTCTTTGGTCTACTTTTAGTTCTGACTCTGACACTCCTGAGTCCGCCCAGGGAACCATTTAGGAGGCAGAAAGGCAAAGAAAGACTAAGAAAATCCTTTTACTTCTACCTCATCCAAGCCTCCACAGGGGCCCTGTCTCCGTCTTTCCGTTCCTATATCTCTGCCTATCAGCTCCCAAGATGCTTTCAAAAAGCAACCAGTGCAGGCTGTGTGATTTCACTCTCTTACCTGATTGTCTTGGAGATACCTTCCGACCAATCAACAAGAGCAACCTCATGTCTTATTTGCTCTCGCAGCTTAAAGAGGTCCTCTGTGTCTCCTGTTTCTCTCCCCCCTTTAGGGGTCAACTTTGGTTCCAACCTTGCTGGCTTCTTGTTCTACACTTCTAATTGGGTGGGGAGATCACTGATGAGTTGACACAACTTTGCACCATTTCTTGCTAATGAGACACACACTCTGTAGTGGTCAGCAGAAAGTAAAGGGTAAACCACTTTACGTTTTTATTTCAGTTTCAGTCTGACCCAAAACATGAAGCGTTGAATTCCAAACAGAATAAAAGAAAAAGGACGAAAGATCTGGCAGCTGAGAGAAAACTTGCGAATTTCCGAGTAAAAATCATCATGCAATAATGCATTACCCCAAAAATTCACATTTTCTCCCTGACTGGAGCTTGAGATCCCAGAATTTGTATTGTCCCGCGGCTCCATCAAAAATAGAGATATTTTTATTCCTGTTTTCCACCAGGTGCATCTGTGCTGCATTCCGGGGGCGCTGTAGCCCCGCGAGCAATCACGGCCATTCAAGTCAATGCTTGATACTCTACCACCCACATCGTGGCGCGTCCCACAAGCATGCGGGAAGCGGCTCTCCGCTCCGCTAACGATACGCGCCAGGACTATCATCATGCGAGCCAGCGAGAGCATCCAGTCAATTTACCAAACGACACCTCTGAATATCGTATATGTCTCCTTTACAACACCACGGACGACGAGAGATTCATTTTGGAGGTGGAAAAACATTGGGTGGAAGGTAGATACTAGCTTAATAGACACGTGATAATTCTTTCAAGTACATGTAGAGAAAATAAAATCTGCGAGTCTGGCAGGCAAGATGCTCCGATTCTGAGATGCTCCTGGTGTGGTACGGCGCGTTGTAGAGGACGGAAAAAAACTGGGCGTGCCCGGTGGAAAATCAGGGTTAGCGTAGAGGTGCTTCTGGGGGTGCTTCTCGGATGCGCTGCGCACCGACTGCTGGGATAATAAGCATTGTCTTGATTGGCGGATGTTTGCACTTTTAATTGTGGGCCATAAAATAAAAGCAATGTGTGCAGCTAAGTGGTATCAGAAACACTTCAACAGTGATGACATCTGACTCATCTGAGTGAAAGTTAGTTTTCTATGTTCTTACCTTGTTTACTCTTTGGTCTTGCACACTGAGGAGATGCTCAGAGCCTTGTGTTTCAGATTTTACCCAAATATTTTAGTTTTGATCTTGTATGTATGTTGCAGCCCCCCCACCCCCCTTCCTGACCTACCCACCATATGCAAATAAATATCTGTGGGGACAGTGTCTTCAAACGGAGCCTTTCCCGTCTGTGCATGCATTACCTATTGTGACACATAATAACTCCTTTCTCTGCACTGCGGTGAAACACAAATTGAGACTTTGACTTCAAAAGTAATTCCTCTGTAATTACAAGGAAAATTACAAAGGGAAAATGTCAAACTCCACTTGCGACCCCTCCAGGAAGCAATGTTACACCGCACAATACTAAAGTGTTGGATGGATGGTATGATCCACATCCTCACACTTTTGCTATTCTTAGGAACGAGGTGTATTGCAAAGGAATACCAATATCTTATAGAGAGGCGGAAAAGAAATAATGCATAAAGAATGCAAAACAATAAACATGTATTATGGAACAATTGTCGCTCAATAGTATAATTAATGGGGTTTTATATAAACACAATCTTAACAGATTCTACAATACCTTCCATGTGGTTAAAGGTAGGCAAACAGATACTGACCCTCATTTTGTTTAACAGGTCAGACTGTGGACAGCTCCCAGTGCTGAAATGAAGTCTAAACTTACCAGATGAATAATAAAAACCACCTTGAACCATAACCTATTTTTAATTGAAACATTTTAATTCATTTTAATTCCTATAATTATATTAATTTTAAAGAGCAAACGCTTTATTTCAAAGGTGACAGAAGCTTTGTACCGCACAGCCCAGGTATGCTTCAATGGCAAGAAGAATTCAAACACCAGCCAGCTTTATGGATCTATTTTTTATTGTATTCTATACCTAATAGAGAAATGAATGTCCACACAAATAAAAGAATTCAATGTGTGTGTCCTTGTCTGTGACATTCCTCCTCTGGATTGAACAACAATGGTGAGGGAGGGACTATATTCACTTTCTGCCATCCACCGAATTTAATCTAAATGGAACATTTGTGCACTCTGTGGTGACCTCAAAAATGCCCACAATGGAGGGCATTAAAAATGCAGCGTCAAAAACATGTTTCTACATTTAATATAGATGTCACAATTCAACGCTTTGCAGTTGATCCACAGCTGCAGCATGTGTTCAGTGTAGCCTGAGGAAGGCCGTTGGGACAGTAGGAACATTGGCGATTTAATGTTTTTTTGGAAAAACGTGCACCAGAGTGCCAGTTCTCCTACTGCTGGAAGCCTGTTAGAAAATGTTTGTTTTCATTTTGAATACTATATATTTTGAAGACTAAACGTGGTCAGCAAATAAGATTGCTACGATGGATGGATGGATGGATGGATGGATGGAGGGATAAATTGATAAATGCATGGATGGATGGAAAATGGATGGATAGATAAATGGATAGATGGATAAATGGATAGATAAATGGATTGATAAATGGATAGATGGGTAAATGGATAGATAAATGGATGGATGAATGGATAGATGGATAAATGGATGGATGATTGTGGTGGTTTGGTGGAAAAGCAGTGAGACACTGTGAGAGGTGTTTAACAACACAGGTAAACATTGGCATTGGCTCTTTTATTTTGTGCATTTTTATGTACTTATGATCTGCTTCCCCAGAGCCATCACTGTCCTTTTAAGGGGCCTTTTTTGTTCAGGCTCAAGCTACAGGAGGGGCCATTTCAAAGAAGAAGGCTCATCAAGATGAGACAATGTGAGGGGGCGCGGACTTGACCAACTGAGGAATAGGATGATACAATTTACAAGACACTCTGCAGCCTTGAGGCAGAAAAGTACATATAGTGAAAGGTTATGTGATTCTTTCTTTCTTTCTTTCTTTTCTTCACTTGTCACCCTTATCTCTATTTTAACACCCCTGTACCTCGCTCCCTTTTTTGTCTTCTGCCCAGCTCTCTGTGTCTCTAACTCTTACTTGGTATCTTACACCTCAAATGGTGCACAGACAGACTCACAGTTCACTTCATCTACTCAGCTCTCCGACAGAACAGACAGTTATGTGCCCTCACAACACACCGTTATGGAAGCATGCTTGCGTGTCACACACACACACACACACACACACACACACAAACAAGCACACACACTGTACATGAACACACACTCTGAAACACAGAAATGTGCACAGCTATGTGAAAAGCATTTCACACAAACAAATGCCCAGTAGTGAGCTACATAGTAACTTATGTCACACACATGCATGCATTCAACACACACACACACACGCAGCGCACACACACACACACACACACACACACACACACAGAGATTAGTCATATATATGGGCAGCCAAATGGACTACCAAGTGCTGCTTCACCTCCCATAAAGCTGCCATAAACCCTCTCCGCCTCTGACAGTTGACTGATTGGTGTTATAACAAGGCAAGTGTGTGTGTGTGTGTGTGTGTGTGTGTGTGTGTGTGTGTGTGTGTGTGTGTGTGCGTGTGCATGCACTGAGATGTACAAACAGCTCATACTGCCAGTGGTGGATATAAAGAAATAGAAATGTCCTATACTGCACTTATCTTGGCCAAAGTGATGCAAGTATGCATGCAATAGTATTTCCATAATTATTGATCTAAGATGAACGTTTTCAGCTCTAGTTGGTCATATCTAACGACAGGTGGTGGTCATGGACATGTGTCATGAAGACTGCTGTGTTCTGGCTTTGGCTGTCACTTACTCCTTACCCTAATTCAAATTTTACACTTTCAATAACGCTGTGTTTATTTCTGAATCAATTCTTAGATGCATCATTATTCTTTCTTGAGAGATTATGGGTCGATGCAGAAAAGTCCATAATCGGAAATATAATTTAATTTATGGCCAATGAGCCACCATTGAATGTTTACATTTTGTAAATGTGAGTAGATGAAAATATGAATGCAAACAATTTATATTTTTTTGAATTTACATGCCTTATGCAAGTTCTGTCAAACTATAAAAGATAAATGGAAGTAAATTCAGTTTATTTTAATCATGGCTTATTTCATTTTCATATTTATAGGCAGTAAGTAAGTAAGTCATTATATGCAGTGCCTAGAGATTTCCACCCTTAGTCACATTGTGTGCCTTAACCACTGGGCCACCAGGATGCCCTGGACAAGTATTTCTTTTTGGACCTTGTTTTGGTCCAAAGGAATTGGATTCAGTTGAGGACGGAGGAAGTACAACTTGGATGTGGCTGACAACAGTCAACAATAAAGAATGTTACAGGAATAAATCTGCCTCCTGCGTGAACTGTCCGTAGCTGAATAGGACAGGCCTACGCTACCATCCGCCATAATGGTGGTACTTATGCCTAATGTAACAGCATACAAAGGGCATCTGTCTGTGTAATTTTTTTGTGATATTGATGACAAAAAGAAATTGAGATATGTACTATGGTTTTACATGCTTTTAAAGAACCCAAAAGGCCCTTTTAGACATGCACTTTTAAATTCATTAGCCCACCAGGAATGGAACAAACGCTCCCTCTAATTCCTATTCTCTCTCCGTTGCACACATTTTAAATAGGTACACTTGTTCTTACTGCCTCCCTTCCTCCCACTCTCTCTTTCTTACTGCCTCTCACTCACAACACACACACACACACACACACACACACACACACACACACACTCAAACGCATAGAGGCACACACTTGCAACAGCCCACAGCAGTTGCAGTGCTCCCCCGGTGTGGACAGCTCCATCCATTGTGTGTGAATAATGTCCAAGGTCAGTGTGTACTCAGAGGGGTGATCATAAAAACCATACTGCTGCTAACCACAGGCCCAACCACTGAATTAGACGGATGCTGGGCCAGACAGGAGAGAAGAAAAAGCAGCAAAAGGAGGCGGTCAATGGCGGGCGGTGAGAGAAAGAGGAGGAAAGGGCAGAGGACATGGTAGTGTAGGAGGGAGGGAGGGGAAGTAAAAAATGGACACAGGGGAATAGGTGAGTAGGGTTGCAGAGGGAAGAAGGAGAAACAGAGAAAGTGGGTGAGACAGAGTGAGGTATGAATACATGAATTCCACAGCTGTTTCTCAGTCAGATCAGAGAGTGAGGGGCAGCAGAGCTTCACACTCCCTTTGTCACTCCTAATTTCACTCTGGCTGGCTACTGGCTATCATGTGTGTCTGTTTCTGTCACATCTGGGGACAAAATCTGGATTTGACACCAGTCGACCAGGGGGCGGCTTTTCAAACCAGGGACGCCTTCTGTGTCCCAAATTTGATTTCACTGCACTCCCTCAGCACAATGCAAGACGGTTTCTTACTTAATTGGGGTTACAGTTAAAGTCAGGCTAAGCCCTCTGGGGATGAATGGAAGTCAGAGCAACGTTTGCTAAACTGTGTGTGTGTGTGTGTGTGTGTGTGTGTGTGTGTGTGTGTGTGTGTGTGTGTGTGTGTGTGTGTGTGTGTGTGTGTGTGTGTGTGTACCATGTCGGTGGACACTAATGCAAATACATTTGAAAACACTGCTAACCCTAGCCCTCGTGTCAAACTGAGTTCCATCCATATTAGCCTTTTTAAAAGTTAAACACTAAAATAACGTTAAAACTGTTAAATCTCTTCCTGTTGCTCTTCTTTCCTTTAGGGTACAACTAAATTCTGCATTACAGCCATCATCTAATAAAGACTGGTGGTTGAATGGACCGGTCAATCCAATTGGTCTAAGCAGGCTAAACCTCTGATTTTTACCTAGATAACTTTGTTTCTGTTGCCAGGCAACTGTCTGAGTGTACAATACGCTAGACTTGCATTGCCAGACCTATCTCCGTTGCGCTTTGGAGTAAGATCTGGCTACACCGCTGATACATTCCAGGATAGACATTTCTTTAAACCAATCACAATCGTCTTCGGCGGCGCTAAACTCCAGACGCAGAGACGATGGCTCTGCAAAAAGGTCTTGGTAAGGAACACATTTTGGTGGAACATTTGCAACCCACAAAAGAAAACGCCACATACAATATTAAATTAAGTTAACTGTTCACACAATACAGTAACATGAGCTATTTAAATTAGGTGGATACATGGTTAAATGTAATTTGCTCTTACCATTGCAATGCCGTGTGTACTTCGTCCACAGCAATCCCACCAATCGGTCTCAAAACGTCCCAGTTAGAGAGTAAATGACGTAAACATATAATTTATAAGTCTTTATCATCATTCGTAGAAAGAACCAAGAAGGCCTGTGTTGTTGCACGATCCAAATTTTCTTTAAAACTTACCATTTTCAACGTGTAGCTTACTGGACATTGGATGTCAGGCTTCATCCTGGACATGTACTTCTGCTGATCCACACTAACAATAGGCCAAATCTCTATGATGTCACGCTAACACAAAAATCACTTCCGGGTAGACAAATGTCATTTGAATTTCGGAGATATGTGAAATCTGCAACATTGTTTATTTCTGTTGTCATTTTCAGCCGTAACTGTAACGTTTGAAGATATACAGTTAAACACTTTGAAACCAGTTGTTTCTGCTGTGCTTATTTTCTGTACTAGGTTGCTTTGCTAGCCTCCTTGTGAATGTTGTGGGTTTTGTGAAATGTCATGCTTTTTAAAATGTTTGCTTTTCCCAATTGTTTGGGACCCATTGTTGGAAATAATAAGCTTGGTATTAAGAAAAGGTGACCCAAAATTGTTATTACAAAACAGTAAATGTATGCCCCAAATTGTTAGGAACTATTCATACAATCAACAAAATGACATAATGATGTCTGACACAACAACAAGAAAAATACATCCAATCTGAAATTCACACCTGCAGTCATTTAGTGGAGATAGACATAACTGAAGATTAAATTAACAGAATAATACAGGGAGTAGTATTTACTGCTCTGTATCTTGTTTTCTTTCTCAACAGACCATAGGTTTTTCAAGAATCCCTGAACAGAGACCTTGGAACTACTAGGTCAGCTGATAAAGACCATGTGTGATCTCCGAAATAAAGGTAGCAAGTGGACCTTGAGTTAAAGGAGACCTATTACCAAAACAAGTTCTTTCCAGAGGCTATTTTGCAGCAGCACCATTGCTGCATCCTAAGACGATTGTGATTGGTTTAAAGAAATGGCAATAAACCAGAGCACATTTTCTATCCTATTGCGTGCAGAGGGAATTTGAATGACAACCGTTTATCCCGTTTATTGGTGTTTTTTTGCCCCCAACGGTTGGGAGGCACTGGTTAGGGCTACGGTTAAGTTTAAGGTTAGGTGCCTTGAAGGCAGTGGTCGCAGCGCTGCCTGGAAGGAGCAGTTGGGGGCAAAAAACACCTAAGCGTTTATCCCGCCCCTTGGATTGAGCCCTGCCAATGGTGTATTCCCAGACCCAACATCTTGATGTGGTTCTGACTTGTCAGGCTACTTTATAGTGGCTTTCGTCTCATTTCTGCCAACAACTTGACTGTTTTGGTTCACTCTTACTGATCTCAGAGCATCATTTTTGGCTGCAACACATACTTGCTCAACACCAAACGGCTGACAGTTACCAACTGTCTGGTGAACATAGAGGAGCGTTAAGCAACAGAAGCTGTTTGACCATCTGCCAAGCATCTGCCAAAAAAATCAATTCTTGCAGGTTTAAGGAATGTTGAGCATATTGGTTGAACAAGACACTTGATGTTTACCTCTTACATGACTCTGTAACAAGGTGTACAACTGTTTGCACCTCCATCGTACATCTTACATTCAGTTCCTTTTTTTTTTACATACTGCAAGTTACCAACTCTGTGTTTGCCTTTACAAATGATTTCATACTGACTAAAGTGTTTTGTAGCGCGGCATACATTTTCATGAGCCAACACAGCAGCAGCATGATTCATTGGTAAACCATGTTTTGTGTGTGATATTTGTGTGAAAAAGGGAACTGGGTAAAGATAATCAGAAATCAATTGAAGTTTTGAGAAAAATGATGCCACCGTTATGTACTGCGAGGTTGTCATATACAATAGCATAAACTACATGCAGTCACCAACAGCTGTATTATGTGATTGACTATATCAACATTCAAAATGACAGCTAAGCGAGAGTTGGGGGTGACAGAGATTTGGATGCAACATACGGCATTTTCGAAAAGCTCCTTTCACTCTTAATGTAATTACTATAAAGAAAGAGGGGTTTTAAGATTAATGGACTCTGCAGAGTGTTTCTGAAACGCTCCGATTTGGGAAAACAGCAGCTTAGTGTGGATAGAAGGATTCCTTCCTAAATGTACCTGTGTTAGTGTTACAAGGCGCGCGTGCGTGTGTGCATGTGCGTGCGTGCGTACGTGCGTGCGTGCGTGCGTGCGTGCGTGCGTGCGTGCGTGTGTGTGGCCCGCTTCCCTTCAGTTCCCCATGCACCTAGGTAATTAGTGTGTTGTTGGTAATGTAGTCTAATGGCTTTACAGGAACACTCTGAAATACTGGTGAACATCTGTTTGTCAGAAAACTCTGCACACACTCTTTGTCTCTGCTTCTCTCTCTTTCTCCCATTCCTTGACAGAAACGTACACTTCATGCAGCCTGCCGTCCAATCCACAGTGTGTGTGTGTGTGTGTGTGTGTGTGTGTGTGTGTGTGTTTGAGTCTAAGTAAAGCATGTACATGTTATGAAGCTGAGAGAATGAATCCAGCTGGAAAAAACACAAACACCTGTAATTACAGAAATATCTTTGGATAACATTCTGCCTCACATAGTGGCTTTAATTAGCATTTAGACACAATTCTTCCAGTTGTTCATCTCTGCAGTGATGATGAAAAGAGCCAGCCAGAGTTGTACGATGTTCTTTTTTTCCTTTTTTATCACACACAAAACACACACACACACACAAACACACACACACACACACATAAACACTCAAACCGACCTGCTGAATTTATAACAGGTCAATGACAACATGAGAGCAGGTGGCTTGTGAATGCGTGTGTATGTTTCTGTGTGTGTGTGTGTGTGTGTGTGTGTGTGTGTGTGTGTGTGTGTGTGTGTGTGTGTGTGTGTGTGTGTGTGTGAATCCTTGTTAGGGCTGTACAGTTTGCTGCCCCTACCAAGGTCAGAGAATGTCTCAGTGCACACTGGGAGAAGCAACCTGTATATATGTGTGTGTGTGTGTGTGTGTGTGTGTGTGTGTGAGTGTGTGTGTGTGTGTGTGTGTGTGTGCGTGCGTGTGTGTGTGTGTGTGTGCACCCTCGCCAGCTGGCAGAGACCCAGCCTGCTATCAGTTTTGCCCCCTCTCCTGGGGACAGATCTTCTGACTGTTTAAAAACTAAGCAGTGAATCTGACTCCTCTCTCTCTCTCTCTCTCTCTCTCTCTCTCTCTCTCTCTCTCTCTCTCTCTCTCTCTCTTGCCTCTGTCTGTCTGTCTTGTCTCCATCACTCTCCCTTCTTGTCCTCCTGTCATTCTCTCAAATGTCAGAGGGAAAACGAGCGAAAAGTGTGTGTGTGTGTGTGTGTGTGTGTGTGTGTGTGTGTGTGTGTGTGTGTGTGTGTGTGTGTGTAAGCAGTGGTGGTATGTAACATTCACTCAAGTACTACTTGACTCTTCTTTTCATGCTACTTTCTACTTCTACTCCACTACTTCTCAGAGGGAAATATTGTAATTTTTACTCCACTACATTGATCGGACAGCTTGAGTTAATAGTTACTTTACACATTAAGATTGTTGCACACAAAACATATAGTCTATAAAACATGATCTTTCATTATAAAGTAAACTACCCAACAATTTAAACATAGAACATTTTTGATCGTTTCCAATAATTAAAATGTGAGGATTTTTTGGCATTAGTACTTTTACTTTTAATACTTTAAGTACATTTTGATTCATGATACTTCCATAGTTTCACTTAGATTTTCAATGCAGTAAAAGATCTGAATACTTCTTCCACCACTGTATGTAAGTATGTATGCATTTCCGTGCAATCAGCCATCGTCGTGTCAAAAATCCAACAGTTTTCAAATTGCATGTGACCTGAGGCGCTTTGTCAGAGGCGCCAATACATACATTTTACTATGACACTGCAAGACGTTCATTCCTTTTCCTTTCTCACTCTCAGACTGCAGGGTGGACAGATGAAGGGACGGTGGGATGGAGTGATGAAGGGGAAGAGAGATGCCAAGAGATGGAACCATGTGACGGCGGCGGTGCAAACAAGCTGCCTAATTGGGCACAGGAGGCCTCACAAGTTTGGTGGCGGAACACCTCAAAAACACTTTTCTGACATGAACACATCCAGGAGAGGCACATTACAGGGGTGCGGATAATTACACACGATTGTAAACACACACACACACACACACACACACACACACATATGCACATATATGCCTATTTACAAATGCAAAGCAGAGATTTGATGGAGTCATACATTTGGATATAATGAAGTCTGTCAGAAACACACACAGCAGCACACACAGGCCTATTAACAAAGTGCAAAGACCGTACACAGCAGGGAGACGGAGGAATTGTGTCTTCCAATGACACATGCACTTACACATAGAGACACACACAGGCTTAATATAATAGGAGTCCCTCAGATCTCAAAGCAGTTGCATTATTTAATAGCAGGACTAGGATAGCCTCCAGAGTGTGTGTGTGTGTGTGTGTGTGTGTGGCTCTCCTTTTCCAGCTATAAATACACCTGCATCTGAGAATCCCCTTGTTCTCTCTCTGTTCTCCTTCTCTGTCTCTCTTCTATGCCTCTCTCCATCTACACTGGAACTTTTTTGCACTCCGCAGTGATTCATCTACCATTTGAAATATTTCCCCCACTTCCGTCTTAATGGCACCTGGCATGAAAGCAAAAGTCAGTATTACAGGATATTACAGGAAGTGAAAGGCCTTGTGTCTCTGCCTGCTGTTTTTTTTCTTATTCAAAAACCTGCCATCAAAGTGAAATGTATGGCTTTCTCACTCAACGAGATGTGTGACTTCACCTCAGTCTCCTGTGAAATGAATTGTTATCTCGGCATTGCAAACGATTGAGTGGCTTTAAGAGGCAATGCTGCACAGTAAATGTCACGTTATGAACTGTCGCACCTACAGTGTGTGACATCACTGCCACAGCTGCACTTATAGCGCCCAGCCTGTGGGAATGCGTACAGTAGTTCTTGATAGGCTTACACTATCTGTTCTGCTGTTGTTACAAACACATCTGAACCAGCTGCCTGTTCTGTCAAGCCATGAAGTTGAACATAATTATGTTCATTAAAAAGGTTGCTAAAAATAGAAATGTATGTGAATACTGAAGGTGTTTGTGCAACACTTACCTTGAAACTTGCTTCCGTTTTCTCTATTCCTTAATTAATATAATTTTATAATCAGTGGTGGAAGAAGTATTCAGATCCTTTACACAAGTACAAGTCCTGCATTGAAAAGGTTACTTGAGTAAAAGTATGTAAGTACCATCAGGAAAATGTACTTAAAGTATTTCATATCATCATATCGTTTCAGCTGGACTTGAAGGCTGTTATATTGTTGGGTAGTTTAATTTGATTTTGTGTGCAAAAGTCTTCATTTGTAAAGTAACTAGTAACTAAAGAAGTCAGATGAATGTAGCGGAGTAAAATATAGTACAATATTTCTCTCTGAGATGTAGCGGAGTAGAAGTAGAAAGTGGCATGAAAAGAAAAGACTGTAGTCAAGTACAAGCACCTCGAATTTCTACTTATGTACAGTACTTGAGTAAATGTACTTAGTTACATTCCACCACTGAATATAATCAGAGAGATACTTGAGCAGCTTCTCTTGGAACATAGCCAGTTCAATTTCAATTTCAATTTTATTATTGTGGGCAATGGTGGCCTAAAAGGTTAGAGAAGCCAGCTTGTGACCGTGTAACTGTGCGAATGTCATCGGGGTGTTCCTGCAAAAGAGGTTTATTGGTGTTTTTGCCCCCAACGGCGCCTTCCAGGCAGCGCTGCCGTTGGGAGGCACTGGTTAGGGTTAGGGTTAGGTTTTTGGGTTAAAACGTAACGCCTGGGATAGGCGTTACGGGGGACACTTGCACAAGGGGATATATATTGTGTAAAGAAAAAAGAATATCTTTAAAAAAACCATGTTCAGTTAAGTAAAAACGGTTTAAAAGAGTACCAGAAATTAAAAGTCAGTTAAAAGGACCACTGGACAGGACAGACAACGGGAAATTAAAATTAAAATTTTATTTAATTTTTAAAATTAAATAAAAGGTTACCTCCATACAAGCCCTGGCATCTCTCCCGTAGACATTTATAAGGTTAAGGGTAGGGTTAGGTGCCCTGAAGGCAGCGGTCGCAGCGCTGCCTGGAAGGAGCAGTTGGGGGCAAAAAACACCATTGAGCGCAAAACGAGAGGCTTCCTCTCAGAGAACCTTCCCTGAATAAATTGTCATGCACCCGCCTGCCGTGTCTGGTGTGTGTGTGAATGTGTTTTGGTTTATTTCTTCATTTTGTTATGCCTGCCGTGTGTTTGGTGTGTTTTGGCTTTTTGTCTGTCTGTCTGTGTTTCTGTTTCCGCCTACATGTTCCACAGAGTGTGGACACGCCCCACCCCCCCCTGTTGATTCTCCCCACACCTGGCACCAATTCCAATCAGCGCACCTGCTACTCATCCTGCTCTATCATCTGCCTTCAAATACCAGTCTGACTTTCCTCTCCCTGCCGGATTGTTGCTTACCACTAAGTATGCTTATTCACAAGCCTCCGATAGTTGGATCTAGTCTAGGGTGACCAGACGTCCCGGTTTGACCGGGACAGTCCCAATTTTCAATTGTTTGTCCCGAGTCCCGACAAAAGCCTGTCGGGACGCTAAAATGTCCCGGTTTACACCAGGAGTGGCGTCAGCCGATTTTGCCGGGTCTTCAGCCCCGAATGTTTTGAGTTTAGCCCCGAATGTAACTTTGTCCAGTTTATTTTTCCGAGGCGAATAGAATGGGCAGCTACGTGCGGGGTCTGACCATGCTGTATTTGTTGATATCACCTAGCAACCATCTCTCCGTGAGGAAAGCCGGGTGAAGTTTTGGGAGGAATCCTAGCCAAATCAGTGTAATACATTGATGCCATCAACACAAAGTTTAGGAGCGCAATGCTAATGATTTAGTTTGAAGCTCCTGTGACGTTTCCAGTCTACGGTTCAGACTCAAACACACGGAGCTCTGAAGCAGACCTGCTTGTGTCCACTCTTTCTGTAAAATGCAGCACAGCTAGGGGTTTATGGATGCGCTCAGCTGTGGGCATGCTGCGGTAGATGTGTTGCGTTTGTGCTCCGTGTATTTCTGTAGTTTCCGTTTTCCACCTCCGATGTAGAGCAGCGTTCAGTTACTTCTCTAGCTAAACTATTTGTCTCATTCAGAGACCAGAGACCCAAACGGGGCTCTGTGTCTGTCAGGAGATCTGAGATCTGCTGTATCAGCAGAGCAATCACGTAATGCACAGCAGACTATATGGTGCAGGTATAGATTAGTTTCTGAAATATAGTGACTTCTTGTAATAGCCTACTAACCTAACTTTATTTTTCTTATAATGTCACGACTCATCGTCTCCTCCAAATCACAGAGAACACATATACTGTATTTTGAATGTGCACAAAGTTTTGGACATGATCAGAAATCTTGCTCAAACACATCTGAGGGGTCTATTATAAATTAAAATGAATTAATGTATCATTGAGGTGAATAAGGCTACGTTCACACCGCAAGTCTTAATGCCTGATTCTGATTTTTTTGCCCAGATCCGATTTTTTGTTTGGCTGTTCACATTACCTTTTAAAATGTGGCCTATATCAGATTCCAGTGTGAACTGTTTGCGGTTTTGAAATGACCTGCATGCGCAAAAGAACAATAACGATGACATCAGACGCAGCACGCTGTTGCACTAAAGTTAGGGAGGTTATGGAGGAAGTCAGCATTTTCGCTTTTATTTTTTTATTTTGTATTAAAATGTTTGTGTAGTGGCAGCCATAACATCAATGCGCAGGTGCTGAGGAGGAGAAGATTGAAGAGAAAGAGAGACAAATTTGCGGGGTTATGGCTGCAAATTCACGAAAGAGGTCTGTGTGACCGGACGGCCAATTTGCACGTCAGGACCGCTACCTACACCACTCTGGCTTCGCCCTCGCACACGATCCACCTCCCCGGCGGTGCGGCGACTCGGGCCGGTGGTGCGCCCGACCCCGAGGGCCCGGGATCCCACCTCAGCCGGCGCACGCCGGCTTTCACTTTCATTGCACCAGGAGGCGACCCCGACCTTCGAGTGCGTTAAACTCCTTGGTCCGTGTTTACAGGCGGGTCAGGGGGGGGGGTTGCCGACATCACCTTTTTACGTGAGCCGATCCCCGCCATGGCGATGCGACGCACGGTTGGGTAACAATGAGGACAGTCCGAGGGTTTTTGAGGTAAAAGTCACATCAAATCCGCCTTGGCTGTTCACACTGCGGTCGCATTGAAAAAAATCAGATCTGGGTCGGATTCAGGACCACATGTGGAAGTGGCCTGAATCTGATCTGAAAAAATCAGATCTGGGCTAGATTTGAGTGTTCACACTACTTCTGAAGAAGCCTGACCTGGTCACTTGACCCCAAAAAATTTGGGCCACTTTGGACTGCAGTCTGAACGTAGCCTAATTGTCATATGCACATTTAAGGAGGTTACTTCCTCACCGAAAGACGCCAAACAGGAAGGAGGAGTAGCCTAAGTGATGCCTAGGCTACAGATATTTGCAGCTTGCAGTATACATTGATTCAGAAAAAGGTAGAAATGTATGCATAAAAACTCACCAGAATGCAGGAAATGAAGTGGTTATGCTCAAAATTTTCAATAAATAAATTTTATTATTTTGGTGTTATTGGAATAAATAACACTTCAAAGAATCTTTTTTTAGAAAGATTCCAACATAAATCTCACACTAAACTGAAAAAGGCTGTTGCTGCATTTTTGTTAATTTTACAGGAAAAAACACTATTATTAGATGAGGAGCCTACGATCAAAATAATTACTGTCTGTGTATATGTCTGACCTGGGCTGTTCATGTTAAAAAGCGTGTGCGTGCACGAGCACTACGGTCAAAGTGTCCCGGTTTTAGCTCCGGGAAATCTGGTCACCCTAATCTAGTCTAGTTTCCTGTCTTTGTACTTACCTGTCTGCTCTGTTTCCTGATGTGACTAACTGGAAGATCTCAGAAATAACCCACCTTCAGAATCCTCTGCTACCAATAGCCATGCCACGCTCTGGAAAATCAAGTCTGCAGCCGCACTGAGGAACACAGCCAAGCACCCCCTCTGCCAGCCAAGCCATCTTCGCACCCAGCGCCCCCACTGCCAGCCCACACTTACAGCTTCAATAAAACAAGATTCTTTACCACCTACTCCAGTCTGCGCCTGAGTTCTGTCCCCCATTCCTGACATAAATAAAATATAAAAAAAAGAAAGCATGTTGTATGAACAACACTAAGAGGGGTCTTAAGGGGGCGGGGGCTTAAGCTTTCACTGTAGATACTGTGTATGTAAGTGGCCTGAAGTTTATACTTGTGCGTCAATCTCTTTAAAGCGCCCATATTATGCTCATTTTCAGGTTCATAACTGTATTTTAAGGTTGTACCAGAAAGGTTTACATGGTTTAATTGTTAAAGAACACCATATTTTTGTTGTACTGCTGCAGCTCCTCTTTTCACCTGGTTTCTGTTTTAGCTACAGAGTGAGACTTCTTTTCTTCTTCTTCTTCTGTATTATCTTTGATTGCACTCAGATGTAGATCATGTCAGCTAGCTCCATAGACCGTAAAAGAAAGGCTGTTTCTCGGTCAGTTACAAGACAGGATTAGCAGGGAGACTTCTTCTAAACGAGGGTGCACATGTAAGTAGTTCTTTTGTAGATTTTGGTGAACTTGTGTGTGTTGTAGCAGTGCTTTACTAATGAGAACAAGGTAGCATGCTAGCGGTAGCATGCTCACCCTAGCATGCTAACGGTTGCAGTTAGCCAGCTTGTTTCGGCTTGTGACGAAGAAAGCCATGCCGATTTTGAACAGCTCACCCAGAGACTGAAGGCAGGACACATTCAGAAACCGTATCTCACTCAAAACAGCATGGATGTTTTTTTTTTCAAAGTTTGTATGCGTGTGGAAGCACCAGAGACACAAAATAACCCCAAATCCCAGAAAAAGTGATTTTTTTTTTCTCATAATATGGCCACTTTAAGAGAATAGCAGAGCTGACGTGTGTGTGTCTGTGGGGAGTGTGTGGTAGAGCGAGTGAGGGAGTGACGGCGATTAGCTTCAGAGTCCATTACCTTCCACTTTCTTTGTATTGGCATTTTAAACTCTGGTGGATTTCTGAGGACTATGGTTAACTGCTCCTTCAGATTTCTGCAGGGTAAATCCAGACAGCTAGCTAGACTATCTGAGGAAGGTCCAGCAATGCAAGACCAGATAACAGCTGACAGTAGACAACAGCGCTTTTTCGGCTCCAAAAGCTGAAGAAACGACAACAATCCCAAACCAAAAGCTCAGCGTCTCGCCTGTGACTCACACAATCCTACGCCGTGTGCGCACAGCAGGTAGAGCATGTTAAAAAATACATTCCGCTGCATAGAAATTACAAAAGAAAAGACAATACCATGAATAAATAAAAATACAATACATTTCATAATTCCAGAGCCTGTGTCATATAATTTCATATTGTAATCATTTAATAACTTAAAGGTCTTGGCTTTTTTGTATTACATAAAATGGTGAAATATTGCTAAAATTCATTAATAAAGTGCAGGATTGTTGGCTTGGTTCCTGATCATATGGAATGTTCCATATCATATACATTACCATTCAAAAATTTGTTGTCACTTAGAAATGTCCTTATTTTTTCAATGAAGATAAGATTAAATTAATCAGAGTACAGTTTAGACATTGTTAATGTGGTAAATGACTATTCTAGCTGGAAATGGCTAATGTTTAATGGAATATCTACATAGTTGTACAGAGGCCCATGTCCAGCAACCATCACTCCTGTGTTCTAATGGTACATTGTGTTAGCTAATAGTGTTAAAAGGCTAATTGATGATTAGAAAACCCTTGTGCAATTACATTAGCACAGCTAAAAACTGTTGCTGATTAGAGAAGGTATTTGAGCTTTCCTTTGAGCTAGTTGAGTATCTGGAGCATCAGCATTTGTGGGTTCAATTATACTCTCAAAATGGCCAGAAAAACAGAAGTTTCTTCTGAAACTCGACAGTATTCTTGTTCTGAGAAATTGCCAAGAAACTGAAGATGTCCTACAACGGTGTGTGTACTACTCCATTCAGAGAACAGCACAAACAGGCTCTAACCAGAATAGAAAGAGAAGTTGGAGGCCCCACTGCACAACTAAACAAGAGGACAAGTACATTAGAGTCTCTAGTTTGAGAAATAGACACCTCACAGGTCCTCAACTGGCAGCTTCATTAAATGGTACCCGCAAAACGCCAGTCTCAACTTCCACAGTGAAGAGGCGACTATGGGATGCTGGCCTTCTAGGCAGAGTGGCAAAGAAAAAGCCATATCTGACGTGCTTGGATCACACAGAAGAACATTTGTGAGACGCAGAATAAGTGAAAAGATGCTGGAGGAGTGCCTGATGCCATCTGTCAAGCATGGTGGAGGTAATGTGATGGACTGGGGCTGCTTTGGCGCTGGTAAAGTGGAAGATTTGTATGAGGTAAAAGGGATTTTGAATAAGAAAGGCTATCACTCCATTTTGCAATGGCATGCCATACCCTGTGGACAGCGCTTGATTGGAGACAATTTCCCAATGACCCAAAGCACACCTCCAAACTATGCAAGAACTATTTAGGGAAGAAGCAGTCAGCTGGTATTCCAACCCAGTCTCACGTCAGTTCGTGATGGCATCACAAAATTAAATCTATTAAAACGTGATACCATCACGTTATTGTGAAGATTTACGTGTCACGGGGTCACATTTTTTAAACTAATGTATTTCAATGGGAAGCATCTTACGTACCCATTTCTTCTGCCAGAGGATAAGAGCTACTTGGCATGGAGAATAAAGATAGAGCAGACCATATTCTCTGTGCTCCCCTGACAAGTAAGCTTTAAATGAGATGTTTGTAGATATTGCTGACATATTAAAATGCTCTGTAATGCAGCCTTGTATAACATAAACCTTCTGATTCACCGTGAGTGTCTGCTCTAAATGATAACCACACTTTCATCACGGGCCTTCCAGGCAAAGGTGTTGTCTATATACACACCAAGGTGCCTATAGGAGCAGAGCCTATTGATTGGTTCATCATTTAGGACCTCTGATACCCTCTGACCCATGTCACGACCAACTCCTCCTTTTGTGAAATGGTTGAATGAGACTGTTGGTATGGCACCACATTCTGGTCTCTATTTTAGCAGAATATGCAAAAGTACTTGTGTCTGTGTGCAGTATATCGGCTGAGGTAGAAGCGTGCCAAAAATGCCAAAACACATGTTGTGTACACATACCCATAAAAAGCTATATACATCTCTGTGAACAAAAACCTCCTGAAAATGCTTCCTAAAACTAGTCCCTTCTTAATTTTGAAAAGGTAGTCTCAGTAAAGGCTACAAAGGTTATAGCTACAAGCTGTACTGTAACCATGGTGATTGATATGAGGATCATCTTCTGAATATAATAATTAATGATAGGCCTACCATAAATTGTTAATTAAAAAGTCAGTTATTTAAAACAACTAATAATGCAGTGTGATGTTAAATCAAATTAAGTCCCACACGTCTTTGCTATTAACATTCATCAACTGCAAAATTGGAAAATTGTATTTTTGAATAACTCTGCATGAAAAATGAAATGAAAAATGCTTCTCTTTGTAAATAGTTTATTTTTTGTTTTTTCACAACTGTACAAGTCAAAACAAATGCACATTAGTCAAACAAGCCATTAGGCTGTAGTTCTAAACACTCAACTGTAGTTTGTTTATATAGGCCTAGTATTTTTCTGCGACAAGGCAAATCAAAGTGCTTAGCATAAAACACATTTTTTTCATTATTGGTATTTTTATTGTATAAATTCTCACGTACAATGTGCAGCAATTTGTTTTATTTTTGTACGTGCAGCAATCTTTATTTATTTTTTTTATTTGCAAAACTTTACGGTTAAGGGGGCTTACAAATCCCTTCATAAAGCCCCTCTTGGAACGTCAGACCATAATGTTGTCAACGTACAAATCGGTCCTGAAGAGGCACAAGGCGGAACAAAGATTTTTTCCGGTATGGACGGAAGATTCCGTTCTGTGTCTACAGGACTGGCACTGATTGGGATGTCTTTAAAAATGCTTGTCTGGATTTAAATGAACTGACAGAAACTGTGTCTGCCTATATATCTTTTTGTGAGGAAATGATCATCCCCCGTAAACCCCTCTCCATTTATCCAAATAATAAACCTTGGTTCTCCAAATCAGTCAAAAGCATAATCAATCAAGTGCGTATATATAGACAAAGTGGAAAAATTCACTGGAAATTCATGTCCTGCATGGGAGGGCGTGAAAACCATGATGGGTTTGCAATCCAAAAAGTGCTCTATTTCTCACAATGGGAAAACCAAACTGGACTTTTCTAATGAACTGAATTTTTTTTATAATCATTTTAATGTTCATGATTTTAGTGAGATGTCTGTTTTTAAAAATGTAGACCGTAATCCTGTAAATAATATTGTGCCCATTGATAAATTCATGGTCTCGAAACTCTTACGTGGTGTTAAAGAAAGGAAAAGTCCAGGGGTCTCATTTATAAAACATATTTATGTAGAATCCTTACTAAAAGTATACATATGCCCAAAAGCCCAAATTGGCGTACGCCGAAAAAAAGTCAGATTTATAAATCCGTGTGTACGCACACCTGTAAGCAATATTCCCTTTATAAATCACAGATTGACTACAAGCGTGCGTACATGGACCAGCCTCTTATCCCGCCCTGTGCACGCCTATTTTTAACCACAAATAGTCAATGAAAAGCACCTCGTAAATGCTGATCAGTATGTTAATGACCCTGGCAGTTCTTTCGTTACACCGAATCATGCCGAATCATGACGACTGGCGTAGAAAAAATAAATAAATAAATAAACCTCTCAGATGCTCGGGAATTGCTGCCAATTGAATTATAATTTCGGCCTGTTGTCGACAGTGTAGGGAAACCGGATCTATAGACTACCTTTATTAATAATATGTTTCAAAACGGCAGGCATTAGGCTACGGCACTCGGGAACAGCTTTGATATACCAGACGTATATAATAAGATTTAACAGAATTATATATTATATCCAAACAAGCCTAAGTGATGAAGTTGAAGATTATATATAATATTTATTTAAAACAACACTTAGCTTTTGACATTTCCCTCTGGAAACAGCCGGTTTCACCCAGAGTGGCGAGGACCTGTATTTGGACCTGGATGGCACAGTTCCGGCGCGTTGCCCTCTCTACTGGACCCAATTCAGTACATAGATCCAAGAGCTCAGCTTCAGGGAATCTAAATCGGTAAATTAGCCAGTCATCGTCATGGTCCCTGAAGTCTCTTTCTCTCCTGATTCTTCCATTGGGGTTAGTCCTCCTGCAGGGCCAGCAGTGCCATCATGCAGCGTTACGCACCGGTTCACCGCAGTATTTATATGTTTACGGCAATTTGTGATTGTTAACACCTTGCCAACACAGCAATACAATCTGAAGACGAAATAAAGTGTAATAGGCAAACACACTTTTCTTCATGAAGGTTTTGTTAACAGTTTTAAAGTTAGGACTGATAACGAGGACATTAAGGGTAAGAATTGCGTGAGAGCTTAACGGCTGTGTTTTCAGACTTTGACATTTGATGATATATGCACAGTTTTAAAGATATATATTTAGTTATTTACACTGTGTTCTGTCGTTATCTAATGGTAGGGTATTTGATGATATCCTGTATTCTATGCAGTCGGGCCATCTCCTCCTCCTGCGCTCCGTAGCAGACAATGTGACGCCAACACAACGCCGATTAAATATTAAGAACAAATTTTTATTTAAGATTTCAGTTTATGGAACAGTTATCACGGAGTACAAGTGCAAATAACACTGCTGGATTTAATCTTCATGGTAACGTGGATGATATGGAGTGAAAAAATGTGCGAGGCATCAATATTTAAATTTTTTCTACTCTTATAGTTATTCCCATTTATTTTTTGCAGTCTGACTTCAGTTCACCACCTCACCATCTGCGTCGCCAATTCCTATTTTGTCTCCAAAATGTGCGTACGCATGGGTCAGAGTTTGCGTGGAGGACCGCACATTCTCCCGTCAAGTTTGATTTTTATAAATCACAACCTTTGCGTGGGAAGTGGCGTACGCACATTTTCAGCCCCGTTTTGTGCGTACGCCACGTTTATAAATGAGACCCCAGGTCCCGATGGGATCCGCTGTCGGGTTCTGAAGAACTGGGCTGTCCAGCTGGCAGACATCTTCTGTTTCATTTTCCAGTTGTCCTTACAGCTGCATAAGGTCCCTTGTCTTTGGAAGGACTCAATACTTGTTCCTGTGCCTAAGACCCTCAATGACTTTAGACCAGTGGCACTTACATCTCTTGTCATGAAAATTTTTGAAAGGCTAGTGAAAGATGCACTTTTGGACACTGTACAGGATTTGTTAGACCCTCTCCAGTTCGCCTACAGGCCGGGCAGAGGTGTAGACGATGCAACAGGGACACTTCTAAATATGGTTTTTAAACATCTTGAGGGGGCCAAGTCCCTTGTTCGTCTACTATTTATTGACTTCTCCTCCGCTTTTAACTATATTCAGCCCCATGTCTTAGCATACAGATTGAAGAACACTCAAAACATTGATAATGGACTGATCTGCTGGCTGATGGATTTTTTAACAGTGAGGTCACAACGGGTTAGAGTGAACAGTGTTTTATCAGATGCCCTTTTATCTTCTACTGGGTCCCCCCAGGGCTGTGTCCTCTCTCCTCTTTTATTTGTTATATACACAAATGAATGCCAAAGCCATCAGGAACGGCGCCACATCATTAAATTTGCGGATGATTCTGTCATTGTGTCCCTCCTCAGCAGTGACAACTCTGAACATGGTCCGGTAGTCAATGATTTTATTGATTGGTGTAAATCCTCCTTTTTTAAACATTAATGTGGCAAAAACAAAAGAGATGTGCATCGACTTCAGAAGAAATCCCACTGTCATTTCCCCGGTTGTAATGGACAATCAACCAGTTGAACTAGTGCAGCAGTACAAATATCTTGGGATTGTGATCGACAGTAAACTGTGCTTTGAGTCCCATGTTGATGATGTGTGCAAAAAAGCACATCAGCGCATGTATTTTTCTTTGTAAGCTTCGCAGTTTTAATGTTGACACTGTTTTTATGAAAATGTTTTACTCTTGTTTTATTGAATCAGTTCTTACTTTCTCTTTTATCTGCTGGCACCATCATGAAGGTGTGCAGCAAAATTGCGGGCACACCGTTAGATGGCCTACATGACCTGTATAAGGCCAGATCTTTGAAGAAGGCGAGAGCCATCCTGGCTGATTCGAGTCATCCATTGTGGGGTGAATTTATGTTGCTACCCTCCGGGCGTAGATATAGTTTGCCGCGATGCAGGACAAATAGATTTAAAAGGTCATTCATCCCGGCTGTTATCCCCACTGTTAATAGTATCCTGTGAATTCAAACTTAAATTATGTTGTATTGTGGTTGTGTTTATTTGTTGCTGTTTGGTATTTGTTACTGCTGGCTGTAATCCAAATTGCCCCTCGGGGATAATAAAGTGACCTTGAACCTGGAACCTTGAACCTTGAAACATGTTATACAATATTTGAACAATTCGGCATCATATACAGAAATAATAATTTCCATCCAGGGAACAACACAACCTTATTTGATAAAGTAAAAGATAAATAGCAAACAATTAAAATATATATATATATATATATATATATATATATATATATATATATATATATATATATATTAAAAATTAAAATACATAATGAAAAAACTACATAGAAAACAATATAAAGGCAATATGAAAAGGAATGAAGGCTATATAATCACATTTCCTTGAAAAAATTCAGCTGTATAAATAGTTTTCTTATTATTACGTGCAGCAATCTTTTCTATCCGCCGAGCAATAATTACTACGTCACTTCCGGAGTCTTCAGCTGATTTTTTTAAACGTTATTACGGTGCATAACTTACTGGAACAAAACTGAGCAACGTATTGTTGCCGGTGACAAAAACACTGATTATATATAGCTATATATTACATGGCTTGCTTATATTCTAATGTAGAATGCGGTCTGTTATTTTCTTGATAACACACGGTTGCTAGGTATAACACACCGTTGCCATGCATAGCAGAGTGTTGCCATGGACACAGTTCTGTTCACTCTGGAGGAGAGCTATCAATCAATCTGCTGAAAGAAGATTGGTGTCGGGGTCCTGATCACCCCGTCGTTTTCGTATTCGTATTCACTATAACAACGCTCTACATTATCCCTTACGAACATTTAAGCGATACTGCCATCAAAGACCTGCTGATCGCTGTCTGATTCTGTGAATGAATGCCCGCATTGCATTGTGGGACATTGGCTTTGAATGTGCCAGCTCGGCTCATATCATAGCCTACTGTTCTGTCTTATTTACTGTAATATTTCACTGGTAAAAAGACCGAAATAATATAATTTAAATAAAGAAATGAATACCACAATACCAGCTAAATACGTGTTGAAAGATGTAGCGTTATAGTTTTAAAAATATCAATAAACAACAAAGCAATCCAGCTTCCCTGGCTGAAATACACCGAAATAATAACATTAAAAGAAATATATTAAAACAGCGGTTATTGGGCTAAAAATACCAATAATAGCAAAGCCTTATAGGCCTACAGTTTCTCTTCTCCAGCCCGACTGGCAGAAAGTTTCGTGCTGTGATTACGTAAGATGCTTCCCATTGAAATACATTAGTTTAAAAAACGTGACCCCGACACGTAAATCTTCACAATAACGTGGAGGTATCACGTTTTAATAGATTTAATTTTGTGATGCCATCACGAACTGACGTGAGACTGGGTTGGGTATTCTGTCTGTAATGGAGTGGCCAGCGCAGTCACCAGATCTCAACCCTATTGAGCTGTTGTGGGAGCTGCTTGACTTTATGGTACGTAAGAAGTGCCCATCAAGCCAATCCAACTTGTGGGAGGTGCTTCAGGAAGCATGGGGGGAAATTTCTTCAGATTACCTCAACAAATTGACAGCTAGAATGCCAAAGGTCTGCAATGCTGTAATTGCCGCAAATGGAGGATTCTTTGGCAAAAGAAAAGTTTGAAGGGCAAAATTATTATTTCAAATAGAAATCATTATTTCCAACCTTGTCAATATCTTGACTATATTTTCTATTCATTTTGCAACTCATTTGTTGAGTTTTCATGGAAAACATGAAATTGTCTGGGTGAACCCAAACTTTTGAACAGTAGGGTCTGTTATTTTTTATCTTATCTTGACTAAAATATAACATCACATCAAACATATTTACTTCAACATTCATTTTTAGAAAGTTGTCTCTCCGTGAACCATCACCTTATCGTGGTGGAGAGGTTTGTGTGTCTCTGTGAACCTGAGGGCTGTGTTGTCTGGAGCTTTGTGCTCCTGGTAGGGTCTCCCAAGGCAAAGTGGTCTCAGGTGAGGGGCCAGACAAAGAATGGTTCAAAAACCCCAATGAAAAAGCTAAGCAGAGATGGAGTGACCCTGCCCGGAGGAAGCCCGGGGCCCCCGTCTGGAGCCAGGCCCAGACGGTGGGCTCGTCGGCGAGCGCCTGGTGGCCGGGTTTGCCACGGAGCCCGGCCGGGCACAGCCCGAACAAGCTACGTGGCAACTCCCTCTCCATCCCATGGGCCCACCACCTGTGGGAGGAACCGTTGGGGTCGGGTGCGATGCCGCATGGGTGGCAGTGAAGGTCAGGGGCCTCGACGGACCAGACCCGGGCAGCAGACGCTGGCTCTGGGGACGTGGAACGTCACCTCTCTGTGGGGAAGGAGCCGGAACTGGTGCGGGAGGTGGAGCGCTACCGGTTAGATCTGGTGGGGCTTACCTCTACGCACAGTCTTGGTTCTGGAACCATACTCCTGGATAGGGGTTGGACTCTTTTCTTCTCCGGAGTTGCCCAGGGTGTGAGGCGCCGGGCGGGTGTGGGGATACTCACAAGCCCCGGCTGAGCGCCGCTGTGTTGGAGTTTACCCCGGTGGACGAGAGGGTCGCCTCCCTACGCCTGCGGGTTGTGGGGGGGAAAACTCTGACTGTTGTTTGTGCATATGCACCAAACAGGAGTTCGGAGTATTCGGCCTTCTTGGAGACCTTGACTGGAGTCCTGCATGGGGCTCCAGTGGGGGACTCCATTGTTCTGCTGGGGGACTTCAACGCACACGTGGGCAATGATGGAGACACCTGGAGGCGTGATTGGGAGGAACGGCCTCCCTGATCTAAATCAGAGTGGTTGTTTGTTGTTGGACTTCTGTGCTAGTCATGGATTGTCTATAACGAACACCATGTTCGAACATAGGGATGCTCATAAGTGTACCTGGTACCAGAGCACCCTAGGGCCGAAGGTCAATGATCGATTTCATAATCGTTTCATCTGATCTGAGGCCGTATGTTTTGGACACTCGGGTGAAGAGAGGGGCAGAGCTGTCAACCGATCACCATCTGGTGGTGAGTTGGGTCAGAGGGTGGGGGAAGACTCTGGACAGACCTGGTAAGCCCAAACGTGTAGTGCGGGTAAATTGGGAACGTCTGGAGGAGGCCCCTGTCCAACAGACTTTCAACTCACACCTCCGCCGGAGCTTTTCGTGCATCCCTGTGGAGGCTGGGGGCATTGAACCCGAGTGGACAATGTTCAAAGTTTCCATTGCTGAAGCTGCAGCGAGGAGCTGTGGTCTTAGGGTCTTAGGTGCCTCAAGGGGCGGTAACCCACGAACACCGTGGTGGACAACGGTGGTCAGGGAAGCCGTCCGACTGAAGAAGGAGTCTTTCCGGGATATGTTATCCCGGAGGACTCCGGAGGCAGTTGCAGGGTACCGAAGGGCCCGAAGGGCTGCAGCCTCTGCCGTGAAAGAGGCAAAGCAGCGGGTGTGGGAGAAGTTTGGAGAAGACATGGAGAAGGACTTTCGGTCGGCACCAAAGTGCTTCTGGAAAACTGTTCGCCACCTCAGGAGGGGGAAGGGGAACCATCCAAGCTGTGTACAGTAAGGATGGGACACTGTTGACCTCAACTGAGGAGGTAATAGGGCGGTGGAAGGAGCACTTTGAGGAACTCCTGAATCCGACTAATACGCCCTCTATGTTAGAGGCAGAGCTGGAGGATAATGGGGGATTGTCGCCGATTTCCCAGGCGGAAGTCACTGATGTAGTCAAACAACTACACAGTGGCAAAGCCCCGGGATTGATGAGATCCGTCCAGAAATGCTCAAGGCTCTGGGTGTGGAGGGGCTGTCCTGGTTGACACGCCTTTTCAACATTGCGTGGAAGTCTGGGACGGTGCCAAAGGAGTGGCAGACTGGGGTGGTGGTTCCCCTTTTTTAAAGGGGACCAGAGGGTGTGTGCCAATTATAGGGGTATCACACTTCTCAGCCTCCCTGGTAAAGTCTACTCCAAGGTGCTGGAAAGGAGGGTTCGCCAATAGTCGAACCTCGGGTTGAGGAGGAACAATGCGGATTCCGTCCTGGTCGTGGAACAACGGACCAGCTCTTCACTCTCGCAAGGATCCTGGAGGGAGCCTGGGAGTATGCCCAACCGGTCTACATGTGTTTTGTGGATTTGGAGAAGGCGTGGCGACCGGGTCCCCGGGAGATACTGTGGGAGGTGCTGCGGGAGTATGGGGTGAGGGGGTCTTTCTCAGGGCCATCCAATCTCTGTACAACCAAAGCGAGAGCTGTGTCCGGGTTCTCGGTAGTAAGTCGGACTCTTTTCAGGTGAGGGTTGGCCTCCGCCAGGGCTGCGCTTTTGGTCACCAATCCTGTTTGTAGTATTTATGGACAGGATATCGAGGCGTAGTCGGGGTGGGGAGGGGTTGCAGTTTGGTGGGCTGGGGATCTCATCGCTGCTCTTTGCAGATGATGTGGTCCTGATGGCATCATCGGCCTGCGACCTTCAGCACTCACTGGATCGGTTCGCAACCGAGTGTGAAGCGGTTGGGATGAGGATCAGCACCTCTAAATCTGAGGCCATGGTTCTCAGCAGGAAACCGATGGAATGCCTTCTCCAGGTAGGGAATGAGTCCTTACCCCAAGTGAAGGAGTTCAAGTACCTTGGGGTTGTGTTCGCGAGTGAGGGGACAATGGAGCGGGAGATTGGTCGGAGAATCGGGCGCAGCGGGTGCGGTATTGCATTCAATCTATCGCACTGCTGTGACGAAAAGAGAGCTTAGCCAGAAGGCAAAGCTCTCGATCTACCGGGTCAGTTTTCGCTCCTACCCTCACCTATGGTCATGAAGGCTGGGTCATGACCGAAAGAACGAGATCCAGGGTACAAGCGGCTGAAATGGGTTTCCTCAGGAGGGTGGCTGGCGTCTCCCTTAGAGATAGGGTGAGAAGCTCAGTCATCCGTGAGGAGCTCGGAGAGCCGCTGCTCGCTGCGTCGAAAGGAGCCAGTTGAGGTGGTTCGGGCATCTGGTAAGGATGCCCCCTGGGCGCCTCCCTAGGGAGGTGTTCCAGGCACGTCCAGCTGGGAGGAGGCCTCGGGGAAGACCCAGGACTAGGTGGAGGGATTATATCTCCAACCTGGCCTGGGAACGCCGATCCCCAGTCGGAGCTGGTTAATGTTGCTCGGGAAAGGGAAGTTTGGGGTCCCCTGCTGGAGCTGCTCCCCCCGCGACCCGACACCGGATAAGCGGACAAAGATGGATGGATGGATGGATGGATGGATGTCTACATCCATCCAGAACATTCTTCATTCTCTACGGTGAAAAAATAGATGTATTGTAGCTATCCACAGTCAGAAGAGAAATGACAGGGGAGTGAATGACAGTCAATGAGAGAGAGAGAGAGAGAGAGAGAGAGAGAGAGAGAGAGAGAGAGAGAGAATCGTTTATAAGTTCAAAAGAACTTCATCCTGGCGCCTGGCCTCTGTAGACTACCGTTTAGTAAATATTTCTCAGAATCCGTGCAGAATGTCAAATGACAGAGAGCGAGAATGTCCAGTGGACTGAATCAATACACTATACACTTAAAAGCTATGAGGCAACATTGGATCAGCATTAGAGTCCAAGCTGCAATTACAGATCAAGGATTAAAATGGGACTTTGGCAATCTCACTAATAAGGCTTTTTTTGGAATTACCCAGTCCTACATTTGAAAGAAAAGAAAAAATGCTTTTACTCTCCTGCAGGCCATGGATTGCATTTTCTGTTCAATTCATTTTCAGTTTAGTTCAGTGAAACTTCATCACAGGGAGGCAATTAAAATAATGGCCGGCAGTGTACTTTAGACGGACAGAGTGGGACTGTACACACTATCAACTTATCACTGGATAGTGAAATTTTTCCATGAATCTGGTGACTATAAGGAACTGTGCGGATGTGCTGCCGTTGATGAAAGTGCAGCTGGAGAAATTTTCAGCTCAGCTAATGGACACAGAGACTGGCCATCAAAACACAAGCGTGCCCTTTTTCCATGGCACAAATGGAAATATTTTAATTTGGAGAAACTATTCCACCACAATGGAGGCGATGCCTATAACTGCTCTCCAAGGTCTTGCAGTCCTTATAGCATTGTTTTGAATGTTAAGAGGGGATGAAGGAGGAAACATATACTTATACAAAGCCATGGCACAATTGTAAAGTTTCACTTATATCTATATTTTTCAATGTTAAAAACTAAAGATTGCATTATAAATCCTTGAATTATGTTGTTGATTGCATGAGTGAGTACAAAAGACACATAATGGTCCATGACATACAACTAAAACTACTTTTGGGGTCTACTAGATATAGCTTTACATGCTTTGATGTAAAAAGAAAAAAACAACAACATTGTTTCTCATACTGCCCATTGCTGACCTCTGCCTCAAACGCTCTCTCTGAGCTTTTGGCCCACCTTCCAGAAAAGACCAGTCTGCGCTGATTGGTCAGCTGGCCCAGTCTGTTGTGATTGGTCAACCAAATTCAAATAGTGCTTGCTCAGGCAGCACCAATGAGCAGCATATGAAAAACTTGTCTGACTTTCTCAATCAGGTGAGGCATTTCAGGCAGTTTAGAACAGGTGGTCTGTGGGAGAAAAAGCTCCATTTGGATTGAAATTAGTTTTCCCTGTACTTTATACATCTATTATATATGCAACAAACTATATTACACCCTAAAAGTCCCCAAAAACATAATAGGAGCTCTTAACTTTTTTTATTTTAACTACATGACAGTATAGTGTTGTTAAAGTAACTCTATGTAATTTTTAAATGTTTCTGTGTCACAGATTTCTCTGTAACACCAGAAAGCCTGTGTTAGTGTTAGTAAGTATGCAGGTAAAAGGTAGCAGGAGATGTCTTTATACAGGCCTGATTGTATTTTCATTTTATTTTAGAAGTTATCTGTTGTAGTTATGGCTGATACTGGGCCAGGGCCAGGGCCATCACAGAAAAGAGGGAAATTAAACAAAGAACAACTAAAAGCTAAAAGGGAAAGTGAAAGACAATGGGTGAAACCGAGTCAATCTCGGTCGGTCTATCAACACATGGAGACAATTATGAGATTGTAAATGATTCAAAACCATGCCCGAATTGGCCCTCAGGTATGTAATATGTCTATTTCATTTATTAAATAACTTTACAATGCGCAATGCGGTTGTACGTCCGTAGCCAACATTGAATTACATCCCCCTTTCATTTAGTGCCTGCTTTATTGTTTTGGCCTTCTATTTCCTTTTTGTCCCCCTGCACTTGTTAAAGCAACACTAGAGAACTTTTCCTGCTTCGATCCAGTTCATTGGAACTACAGCTTGCGTTACCTGATCTGGCAAACTTGCATAATGTAATGTAATGGACAGTTCCGCTTCCAACCTGTAGGGGGACCGAAGCGGAAAAAGTTCTCTAGTGTTCCTTTAAAAGTGTTTCATGAAATGTGCTATATATTCATTCATTCATCGCAACTATATGACCTTCCCCTAAAGTTAACTCAGTAATCCACAGTTGATAATACAGCACCGTGAAGATCTTTATGACAGCAGGTGTGGTAAAAACACTACCGCTTTTGTCCAAAGCGGCCGCTAGAATCAACACAAACTGAAAGTGACAAATAGCCACTTTAAAGTCAAAACACATGATAAAAGCTTGTTATCATAGTTACCTGGTAGTATGGGCATGTCATGGTGTCAGCCAGCTTTATACTCTTAAGTCTGCTTGGTTAAGATGGTGGCAGTAAAAAAATTTATATCAGGTGTAAAAAAAAAAAAAAAAAAAAAATAACACCAGGGACGGAAAAATGTAAACAGACTACAGCGTGCAGAAGGGCTGGTATATTATGAAATGTATTCAACTTTTGCCAAATCCTGTCAGAAGTACAGCAAACATGGGTTTTTCTAACAGTTGATTGGTCTTCTTTTAGCAAAAGTATACCAACCAGTTTGTTTAATACTGACGTGACAGCAGCTTCAAAATCACCTCCAGCCATTATGGTACGTTTTCAAAAATGCCTCAACGGCACCCCTCTTTACCATCTTCATCTCAAACGATAGACGGTTGTGATTGGCCCGGCATGTCTCAGGAGCATCTTCCAGAGCGAATAAAACATGAACTCGCAGATTTGTCTGGTTCCCAGGCAAAAAAAATGCAGGACTTTGATACTGAAGACGTTCATCAAGAGGCCCAGGAGCAGCAACAAAAGGCTTTGGTTAGGGAAAGATCCCGACTTTGGTTAAATGTTAATAAAGTAAAGCCATCCTGTCTCGTTGTTTTCTTAAACTGTCCTAGTGCACACTCAAAGCCACAGCTTGATAAAGCCAAAAAGGAGTACATCTTCAGCGATGCAGTCCAGAAGCCACCAAACTCTGTATCCTTGACTGCACTTTGAAACTCTGTCGATGCAAAATCCCCAAAGAGACCGTGACGAAACATGGACTGTCAATTGAATGGACCACGGCATTAGTGAATCGTTCTGGGTTCTCTCACTGACAACTACAAGTACATGAAAATGAATATAAATGGGCACATTGTGTCTACGGTCTTTATCACATAGACATGTCCTGCAGGATAATGTGTCATGAAGCACATCTCATCTTGATATGGTTCCAGGGACTCTATCATGTTTATCATTTTTGGAATGAGGTGAAATGGAATGCTAACGGTAGGTTTTTTGAAATCATCAACATGAGGAACTGTGTGATCAGCATCTTGTTGAATCTTGTTGAATATGTCAGGCTGTTCCCAAAGGAAAAAGGAGTTGTACTGGGCACCAACCAGGTGTACCTACTGAAATGGACATTGAGTGCACATGAATCGATGCCAATGGCACTGTTGATGATGCCATGATGCTCAAGTCACAACGTTCCTAAATCACTTCCTTCACATGAACTAGATTCACCAAGACACAGGCCATTAGAACAAAATGCATTGAAAGTGCTTGCTGATATAGATTTTTTAACTATACTATTCAAACGTAGAATAACACCCAAGCGTGGACCTATGGTCAAACTGTTGTTGTGTCTACTTTTATAGAAAAAGTATCAGCAGAAACAGACGGGGGGGGTGGTTGCAGAAGTCGGGGAATCCATCAGAAAATAGAACAGAAGTCAGGAAGCATGTGAGGGAAAGGAAAAAGAAAACAAACACACAGGACACCACAACAGTTGAGAATAGGCAGTTCAATTGGGGTGCACAAATGCACTTGTACAATCTTACAGTTCAGCGGCAGGAAGAAAAAAAAGGAAGATGATTAAGAAGAGAGGACAGGGAAAGAGAGTCCTTTTTTTCTCTCTCTTTAGCTCAGAGAGTGCGGCAGAGACGTGGGGGGGTTCCACATAAATCTAATTTATTTTGCTGCCACTAATTTGCCAAAGGAAGGATTCTTGTCAAAAGGGTGAGACGTGAAGGTCTTGCTCTGACACAAGTAATTGATGGTATTCACTTTTGGAGTCCAGCTATAAAAAAATAAGTGGGCCCAGTGCAAGTCTGAGCAAATTGAGAGGGTCAGGTGAGGTGAAAATAACTTGCTTGTTTGTGTCTTTTCCTCCATTTCAGAATGTCTTACCTTTTGATCGAATGTTGATTCAGATGACTTATAGTTGCTTGATTATTTTTGAATAATGATGAGCGTGTTTGTTGCTCTTTCATCTACTGACTTTCCTTCTTCCAGGCGCAGATTTTTCGCCAGAAAAAAAAAAAAAAAAACTCTTCTGAAAGTCCCAGATTCCCTTAGTTTTCTTATTGTTTTCCCATCTCACCCTCCCGTTATTGTTGGCTTACTCATCTTCCTAAAGGGTTAGTTGGATTTTCCGTGTGGTTACAGGTTAATTTGCCATTGCAGCTCTGCAGCTTGAGTGAGCAGACAAATGTGGAGGGGAAAAACAAAACGGCATCAAATAAAAAAGTCAGGAAAGCTTTGCCCTTCTTGTCTCATTTCTCATGTGTTTTCTCTCTCTCCGTGTCTTTCTCTTGCTTTCTCTAGCTTCTGGCTTTGACTCACCGAAACCTCAGAAATTACAGCCTGCTTTTTATAGTGTATGTAACCAGTGCTCCATGTTCTTTCCTGATTCGTCCTCACTAAAGGCCCAAAGTCAGTCTCACTCCCATCGCGTCAGAAAGTGACGCTTGGTCAGGTGTCTTTGCCGTTTGTTATTGACGCAAAAAGTGTCCTTTAGCGTCACATTTAGATAGGACTTTCACACCTGGGTGAAAGTCCTGTGTTGTTTGACCCATTCACCACCCTAACCAACGTTCTTTTAGGTCTTTCATACTACTCGCTACTGTTGTTGCTCTCAATACTACGTCATCTTACAGCGCCAAGGTCAAGCTACTGCTCTTCCCGGGGCGTTCCATACAGGCGCTAAAAGGTCATTTATGCACCGGTAGCAGATGCTGAGAGCCACTGACCAAGCGTAGTTATTTTTGGAGTTGCCAGACCTTCCTTCACAGCACTGCGGAGGAGGGTCTCGCTAGTCCATATGAGCAATCTGGGATGGGAGAAAAACTTGCTCTGGTTTATTGGCATTTTCTTTAAACCAATCACAATCATCTTGGGCAGTGCTAAGCGCTGGACGGAGCTACGGGTCCTCAGCAAAATAGCCTCGGGAAGGAACTTGTTTTGGTGGAACGTGTATGTTCAAAAGCTGTTTTAGTCGTGCAACAGAAAACTCAGATTGGACAGATAGTCTAGCTCGCTGTCTGGATTTACCCTGCAGAGGAGCATTTAACACTCCACAACGTTCCACATCTAGGATTGCTCCGGTGCCGCCTAAAATTCTTCTTTTCGGCCGGATGTCCGTTAACTTCCACTTTCTTTGTGTTGGCATTTTAAACTCTGGTGGATTTGTGAGGACTATGGTTAAATGATCCTCAGATCTCTGCAGGGTAAATCCAGACAGCTAGCTAGACTATCTGTCCAATCTGAGTTTTCTGTTGCACGACTAAAACAAGCTTTGAACGTACACATGTTCCACCAAAACACGTTCCTTCCCGAGACTATTTTGCAGCAGCACCGTTGCTCCATCGCCCAAGACAATTGTGATTTGTTTACAGAAATGCCAATAAACCAATAAACCATATTCCGCCCTCTCGGAATGCTGTGTGGACTAGCCAGACCCTCCATCGCAAAGCTGTGGAAGAAGGTCTGGCAATGCAAGACGAGGTAGTTTGAGGAGATTAGTCCATTGCTAATTGATACTGCTAGCTCACCTGAGCTAACATTAAAGCTCAGCCGAGGAGGACACCAGAAATGTTCACGTCACGAGCACGAAACTCTCGTCTATGAGTACGCTACCTTCTGTGCTATACGTTATACGTTTTGACAGGCGTAGTGTGGGAAAAAGAAAATAGTTCCTTCATTAAACTGCTCACAACCAGGTCTGTGGATTATCTTGGGTATCCGGGTCGTCTTTCAAATTAATTTTTCTGGCGTTTTGCCCACCACATGCTGAGTGTCATTGCGTTAATTATTTTTGAGAGAAGGCAGACATTTCTATAGCTGCTATCTCCAACACTGGGAAACTCACACCGAAACAATCTAGATTGATACCTAGCACTACAGGTAAGAGGGAAATATGTATTTTTGATTTGCGGGTTTAACTGTCCCTATAAGATTGTTTATTTTATAAGGAGAGTAAAAATTATTGTTTTTATTAATGAGCCATGGATAATTCTTCTTTGCTTCTCTTCAATTCCAAATCCTTTCATTTTTAATCAAAAACATTTTTTTTGTCATTCATCTAACTATTGGATATATGCTGGAGATGTGATGGGAGCAGAGGCACACTCATACACATGCTTTATGAATGCCACATGACTAAGAACCTATGGAAAAATATAATATCCCTCAATAAAGTTCTTGGATCCGAGTTGCTGCAGAGTCCTGCACTCTGCACATTAGCTTTACAGTTTTTTTGGATTGCTTAAGCACTATTTTCAAAACAGGGCCCGTGTTTTCAAAACACTACACACAATGAGCACAACCACACACCCAATTAGCAAAACACTACAGATCCTTTGCATAATTAAACACTCTTGTAAAAACTATACACTTTTGTTTAAAAACCACATTTTGTTACCATATGAAACACACGTTCACATTACTATACTCTGTTTGCACGAGTTACAGTCTTCTGTGATAAACCTAAAACACTTTTAGCACTTCTACTTCCCTATGATTAGAGTAGGCTACCATCAACAAAGTACAAATATAATGTAAATTCACCAAACACTACACAAGACCAATGTTGCAGACTGAAGAAACTCATTTATTTCTCAACACGCCCAAAATGTTGACATGGAGATTCATAATACTGTAACAAAATGTCACTTTACATATTGTACTGTAAGTTTACTGTAAAAAAAACAAACACAACAAAACTAGACATTGTCTCTTCGCCTAGCTGGATCTGGCCAGAGAATTTCATCAACAAGCAATGTTGTCATTAGCAAGACACCTTGGAAAGAAACGTCTTGAATGACGAATCCATCCTTGCATTGCTGCTACCTCCATCTGGTCACAGGCCTCCTCCATGGCTTGGATGAGGGGTACCTCAGCCTGGAGACGGAGATCATATATCCTTCCACAGCCATGCCGAGAAAAACTCTTCTATAGGGTTGAGGAATGGAGAGTATGGTGGAAGATATAGGACGGTAAAATGTGGATGTTGCTGAAACCAGTTCTGAACCAGAGCAGAGCGGTGGAAAGACACATTGTCCCAGACAACAATGTATTGCATTGATTTGATTTGCTGCGGTTATGTTGTGCAATTGGTCCAAGAATGTAAGTATGAGTGCTGTGTTGTAAGAGGCCATATGGGCATGGTGGTGGAGGACCCCATTCTGTCTAATGGCTGCACAGAGTGTTATATTACCCCCACGTTGCCCTGGGACATCGACTATAGCCCTGTGGCCAATGATGTTTCTTCCCCTCCTTCGTGCTCTCGTCAGGTTGACCCCAGCCTCATCTATGTAAATGAAATCATGCTGGATCTCCTCTCCATCCATTCGTAAAACTCTCTGAAGAACAGTGTCAGGCAAAATTGTGTAGTTCAGTGTAGATGTAGTATACATATTACAGTACAGTAAAAGATTATGAGACAGTATGCAAGATCACACTGCTAAAGTGAATACATACCTCTGCATAATCATGCCGCAGTCGTTTCACCCTTTCGGAATTGCGCTCGAAAGGCACTCGATACATTTTTAATATGGTTATTTTTTAGGATGCATGCCAGTGTTGATGTTGAGACCTGATGGATATCGTTGAAACTGGCGTGGTCATTGACAATGTTAGTTTGGAGCTGATTGAGTGTTACAGCATTGTTGGCCAAAACCATGTTTACTATCTCCCTCTCTTGCTGTTCTGTGAACATAGGAGGCCTTCCCCCTTGTCGTTCCTGACCCTCAATCCTATGTAGAAAAAAGAAAACAGTATACAATAGTACAGTAATTTCACAGGAAAAGGTAACAGAAGTGCTGATAGTGCATAGAATACAGTACTGTAAGCAGTTACTGAAACCGTGCAGATGTGTTTGATATGATGATATTTTTACAATACCTATTGTTTTCCAGTCGAAATGTTCTTATCACACTTGCCACTGTGTATCGGCTTAGATTTGGCTGTACCCGCACTGTCCAGCCTCCCTCAGCATCAGGCCTTGGTTGACAACATGGTCAACCAGTGTTGCGCGGATCTCATTTGTCAGATTCGGTCCTCTTTGAGCACCTTCTTGTCTTCCTCTTCCTCTTCCTCTACCTCTACCTCTACCTCTACCTCTACCTCCAGCATTGGCTTCCATCTCTTGCTCTTCCTCTGTTGTTTCCTCCTCTGTTGATTCCTCTTCCTCACCTTCCTCCTCCTCCTTGTCGTCCTCCTCCTTGTTCTCCTCCTCGTCTTACTCTTTCCATTGTGCTTGAAGACCGATGAACTCATCTGCTGCTTTTTATAGTGCTTATACACCTGATTGGTTTGTCTACAATTAGGCAAACAAGTGTTTGCACACCTGATGACTGTGTTGAACCAATTGGTTGGAAGGTGCGGTAATTTGACAGTCAGTGCTTTGGTATTGCAAGGAAGTGACTTCATGATAGATTTTTGTGTGTAATGTATGTTAAGTGTGTTTAGTGTTTTGAAAATCCCTGTGTGTAGAGTTTTGCAACAAGTGTGAGGTTAACAATGTGCTTGTAGTTGTGCAAATATGGGCTGATGTTTTGCTTCTTGAGTGTAAGGTTTTGCTAATAGTGTACTACTTTTAATTTTAGTGTGTAAGCAATCCAAAAAAACTGTAATAACAGGTGTGGTTGTCGGCTCAGCAGCAGACTCGGTGGTACAGATTGGCCCTAACCACAGGTTGTAGGATTGTGCTCAGGCGCTGGAAAGTAAAAAAGAAAATATCATTAATTTGAATGAATGGTTGGGAGAAATGACCAAAATAGCCAATTATGTAAATATATGACTTTAAACAATGACTTTATGGAGGACTAGGATTAAATAAGTGTATACTTCTTCCAACTCCTTTTCGGACATGTCACCAAAAAAATGATCAAGCGTGTGTTATTCATGGATCTTTATGCCTTCCATTTTGTGTAATATTGTTTAATGTATGACCGTTTCTGTTAACTTACATGTTCGAAATAAACAGACAGGAAGTATTTCTGACAATATGGGGACCCTGCTTGAATACAATATTTAATCGCTTATTTAGCAACAAGGTAAGTTTGAATGTTAGCCTCGGTGTATATAAATAAATGAAAAAGAATTTAAAAGCATGTACATTCAGACAATAAATACTAGGTGTAGGAGAGAAAAACATGTCTAAGACATGAAAAATAGAGTCTGCACACTAGAAAATGCTCCCATAAAACATATTTAGTAGATTACCGCCAAGGTGACGTTTTGAGCGTCCTGCCCTTCTTCAGAAAAAAAATTTAAATTCATTGGAGCATTATCTGTGCAGACTATTTTTCTTGCATTGAAATATATGGCCTGTTACAGTTTTAATCGACTCCTAGCTAATGAGGAGCGAGTATTTTCTGTGGATGTAATAAAAACACTACATTTCCCATAATTTCTCCCATAACTTAATGTGCCAATATGTCTAATTGGCAACTTTATGGCATCAATCACATTTTCATGTTGTCTAAGTACACCTACGCAAGCTGCATGTATAGCATCTGTATATCACATGTCCCCCACAAAGAGCCTGTGTTTTCGCAGTGCAGTCGGTTTGTTAGCAGACCCCCTTTGGAGCCTGGGTCACTAGGTTCTATTACTGCGCAGTATGCATTAAGCCAAACAAACACACTGGCAATAGGCAAAGCAAACAGTAGCTCAGCACCCTGCCGCCATTTAAGGCACAACATGGTGTGTGTGTGTGTGTGTGTGTGTGTGTGTGGTTTGGAGGGATTGTGACACTGGAGGTTAGCTCATAATATTTCTAATAAATTGATTAAGTTGAGAAGCGTGTTTGTTTTTGATTGTTCGTGATTATGTGATGAATCTGGAACTATGATAATAACTTTGTCAGCGTCAAAACATGCATTAATTGCGTCTGTGACTTTTTAAGCATGTTTGATGTCTAAACTAAAAAGTTATTGTCATAGTTCCAGATTCATCACATAATCATATTTCTTCCCGTCTAGGTCCCCTCTCATCTGATATGCATATTGCAGAAATCTAGGAATTATCTTTGGCAAACATCTCAACTTCAATCAGCATATTAATTCAGTTGTCCAGACCTGTTTCTTTCAGTCAAGAAACATTTCAAAAGTGAATCATTTTTATCTGCCAAAAACGTACAGTCATACATGCATTCCTTTCATCCCGGTTAGATTGCTCCAATGCACTTTTATCATGTGTCTCACAATAAAACTTAAATAAATTATATAACTTATAAGCTCATTCAAAATGCTGCATCCAGACTCATAACCAGGTCCAACAGGAGAGAACACCCATTGTAAAATCACTTCATTGGCTCCCAGTCCGTTTTATAGTAGATTTTAAGGCTCATATGTAGAATATGTAACTGAACTTCATACCCCGTACGAGTCTAAATGTAACCTCAGACGTACGTTTAACTGACATGCGGCACAAGAACGGGACATTTGGGTTTAGGAAAAGAATGTGGGTGGGGTTACAAAATATAAATTGCAGTGACAAGCGGGACAACAACCTGGGTGAAAGTCCTGTGTTGTTTGACCCATCCGCCACTCCAACCCGCTTCCTCATGCAGATTTGCGGTCTTTCATACTCCACACTATCGTTGTGGCCCTTAATACTACGTCATCTTACAGCGCCACGGTCGAGCTAATGCTCTGCATGATGCGTTCCATACAGACGCTATAAAGGGTGATTTTTGTGTCAGTATCTGACGCTGAGAGACACTGGCCAAGCGTGACCAGTTGGTATTGAGAACGGGTCGTCTACAGTATGTCACTCTTGATCATTCCCTGGTCAAATCTGAAAATTAAAGGTGATCAGGCCTTTAATGTTTGGGACACTAAGCTGTGGCCAGCACACTTCTTCACGTCTTCTTTTAAGTCTCTTTTAAAAACTCACTATTTCAGACTAGGTTTTTATTGATTTAAATATTTGTTTGTTTAGATCTCATTTTGTTTTTGCTTTTTCTTATATTATCTGTGTGCTTATTGTCTTTTTAAATGAATGTGAAGCACTTTGTAACTTGTTTTTGAAATGCGTTTTGTAATTAAAGGTATTATTATTATTATTATGTGTGTACGCGTGTGTGTTTCTGTGCATATTTGTACACTTCGCTGATGTGCTGCGGCCAATGATTCATTGTCCTTCTGCAGCCGACTAGATCAGGCTGTCTGCCAGCTCCATTGTGTCCCGACAACACCCTTGTCTCCTGCTGATAATTATCTGCACGACTGCTCTCGTCTGAATGGGAAAGACAAAGAGCAAGTTTGTTAAAGAGCCTGAAAACTTCGTTTGGGAGTAAGGAGAGGGGGAAAGAGAGCGATAGTCAGCGGAGTGGGGAGCTGGTTCAGGGGAGGGGCAGGCGGTGGAGCAGACAGACGAAAGGAGAGGAAGGAGAAATGATGATGATGAGTGTGGATAGGCAGGGAGAATTGAATCTTTTAATCTCCCAAAGTGGGAAGAAAGCGACCTGAGGCATTTGTGATTGGATTTCCTTTAAGTCCACAAGTAGGTCAATAGAGCTAGCATTGCTCATTAGCAAAGAGGGAGGAGAGCGAGGGGAAAGTTTTGTGTCGATACAGTGAGCATCATTCATTTGCCCTTTCCTCAGAAGACAACGTGGAGGAGAGAGAGGAGCAGAGAGAGTGTTATGGGAAGTTTGTCTGTGTGGCTTTTTGTTGACTGTCTGAAAAGGGTGGAGGAGTGGTTAGAGCAGGCAGCAAATATAATGAAGTAGGGAAAACTTGCAAAAGGGCATTCACACTCAATATCAATCACAAGGTTTGCAGAGGAAATAGACATTTCTCACTGTTGAAACCAGTGTTGTAGTCAAGACCACCTAAACCGAGGCCAAACCATCACCAGTGTTGTAGTACTCGAGATGGGTCTCGGTCTCAAGACCACTTTTTGAAGGACTCTGTCTCATCTCAGACTCGACCACATTTTTACTTGGTCTTGTCTCGGTCTAGGATCAAGACCATAGGTGGTGCCAGGGAGGGGCTAGGGAGTGCTGTAGCTGCCCCTAGGATTGTCATAGCACCCCCTAAGCAAGAAATTGCTGTGGTTGATTTATAAATGAATAAAAAATCATTAATGTGTAAATAGTATAATTTATATTTGAAAAATGAATAAATACATTAATAAAACAAACTGATTATGTTTAGGCTAAAAAACACAGGTGATCGTATTCAGCCAAAGGGTGCAGCACACATTGAATTTTTGACCTTACTTCCGCAGTAACGTTTCCACACAGAAGAAGAGCTCAATATTTGGAGCCGTTACGATTAAAGAAGTGAGTCTAACGCTAGCAATGGATCGTTTTTTACTCCCTAAACGTCAAGGTGTGGAGACTTTATCAAAACCTGTAAATGAGACTGAGAGATATGGTGAACTTGTCACCAACCGGGACGAGGAAAAGCGGCCTGCAGGTCAGAGTCGAACCTGCGGCCGCTGCAACACGGACTGAGCCCCTGTACATGGGGCGCACGCTCCACCAGGTGAGCCATTCAGGCGCCCCCTTCCCGAGGTTATTTTGCAGCGTCTCCGTGCGGAGCTTAGCGCCGCCCATGACGATTGTGATTGGTTTAAAGAAATGCCAACAAACCAGAGCACGTTTTTCTCCCATCCAGGAATACTGTGTGGACTAGCCAGACCCTCTTACACGCGGCACTGTGGAGGAAGGTCTGGCATGTGAGACTACCACCGGGGTACGTTGAGTCTCAAATACCACTTGCTGGCTAAGCATATGCCTGACGCAGGGAACCCTCCTCCCCCTCGCCAAAGCAAATATTAACCATACATATTAGATATCTATGTATACACTATGTTTTAGGGATCTAGTTTCAGTTGTTTGCCAGTTGTTTGGTCTGATCTTGGTCTTGGACTTTACTCGGTCTCAACCCCCGAAATTGTTGGTCTTGTCTCGGTCTTGGTTTAGGTGACCAGTGGATCGAGACCGAGACAAGACCAAGACTTTGAGGTGTTGGGACAGAGTCAAGACCAAGACCAGACCAGTGCGAGTCCCGCACTGCATGCCACGATAAAATGTGGAAAATAACCATAGGTACTCCTCCAATTGATCTGGAAGATCCAGATTCCACAAGACCGATCTTGAGTACTACATCTCTGGTTGAAACCCAGGGGCCTTGTTAAGGAAAATTATCTGAGGTCTCATCCAGTCAAGGAGAAAATTAATGTATAAAAGTAAGACAGCATGCCAAATTCTCATATTTATCAACCCTTAAAATGACTACAACCTACATTGGAGTGTGAATGAAGGCATTAGCCACTGGTGTTGGCATTTGGCTGAATAATAAACAAGTACTAAAAGGTTGGAGTAATTCTTCCAGCCCAGATTTCTTTCTGCACAATTAGATTGTGCTCTTAAAGCACAATTAGCAATATGGTGCCAAAGGCAACTGGGGAGAGGAAGGAACAAGGTGGCAGAGCTGTGGGAGGCAATAAAAAAGAAACGAAAAGGTTAAGTTTAGTGGAGCACAGTTTGTATGGAAATGTCAGGATGTTTTTAAATTTGCTGTGGCTGGGTTGCTGTTGCTTTCCAAATTGCAAGGGCTTTATCTGAATGTCATTCTAATTGTGTCTTTAGAATTACTAGTTTGACAATATGATGGTGTTAATTACACACTTTAAATTAAATACACAGCTCACAATGGCTATCACAAAAACATGACTGAAGCTACACAACCAGTGTTGTGCCTGCAAAAGTGTAACAGAACCATTGTGCGGTTTATTAAAGGATCACTTTGCATTCTGGGTATTTTATGGGCTAATATACTTGCTCTGAGTTAGAACGTCAATGGAGATATTGAACAGGGAGAATCACTTCCGGAAAAAGAGTCATTAAAAAAGTGGGCGGTCCCTGCTCTATACCAGTTCTGTCTAGTCCAAGCATTTTAAGCATTGAACAGCAGAGAATATATAAGAAGTTTAATGAGTAAAATAATAAAATAACAATAAAACCATAAACTATGTAGTACATTGTAGTAATGTAGTAAACTAGTAGTGTTTTATTGGGCATTACCTTTCATTTATGCACGTATAGATAGGCAGACTGGTGGACCACCATAGGACCTTTTTTTGAAGAAATATGTACTCTAATATACATTAAGAGCGAGAGACAAATTGATGTCACCAAAAGAATTTTTCTCAGTTAAAATATGCGCAAATTACAAACGAACAAGTTTTTGTAGCTAGTGACCAAACTTGAAATTTAGCATACCTCGACCAAAGTAACTGCTACCAATGCAAAACTTGAGTTTCTTGTTTGTCATGCCAGGATCAGCCTCTAGGGTGTGCTATAACAAAGGTAGACATAGCACCCTTTATATAAAGGCCATATTGGATACCAACGTCAGATGACTCTACAGTGTAACCCTATGGGGCGAATATGCTATCTTGAAATAAATTGCTTATTTTCACCACAAACAGGCATATACATGTTATTATCAACGTTTGTCAATATGTAAAAGGCCCTTATGGAAATATTCCATTGTATATTTACCTTCTATATTGTAAATGGGCCTAAAAAAAATGCCCATTGTGGTGAGTGACCACATCGCCTAATAAGTCTCTGAGCAGTGTTTACCTTTCTAATGTCCGCTAGCATAGAGGCTAACTATAGCTAGCTTTGTGTGTAACGTAACAAAAACCCACCCATCTCAGAGGAGCAAAGCGTAATATTTCATTCAATAAAATGATGGTACAAAAGGAGCACTAACGCCACAGGTCTTATGTTGACAACGTGGATGCAGATATAGGAAACTCCGAAGGTAGTCGTAATATTTACCTAGCAGGCTAGGCTAAAGCTGTTGCGCTAATGTTAGCAAACATCAGTGTAGTGTTAGCTAGCTGTCTAAACTTGTGAAAAGCTGAACAACATCCCCATCTAAGCTGTGTTTCACTTTCCCTCAAATATTATAATAAACATAATAAAGACACCTGGACTCGGTTGAGACCAAAAGCCATATGACTATGGCAAGATCACAAGCATTTAGGTACATGGAGTGCTAGCGAAAAAGCTAACGCTAGCTTAAGGCTAACTTCATTCATTTCTAAAGCAGTGTTAGAATTTTTTTGACAGCATGGTACACATTACCGATGGTATTACTATATTTGTCGTATGTAATTTGTTATCATATCAAAGAGAGAAATTGACATTTACCTCACACAATAATGAACAGCTCGCCTTTTTGGTTCACGGGGCCACTTTGCGCTTCCCTGTTTTTCATTGCAGCCAAACGCGCAACAGTTGGGCATTTATTCAGTGATTTATGTCATTTTTTAAATAATTTATTAAATTTTTCCACTATTCCCTGCACTATGTCAATGGGAATCAGATGAATGTTGGTATCAAACATGGAGCCCACGAAACACGTGACCACCTCGGAACCAATCACATAACGGGATAGCTCAGGACATTTAATTCCCTAGTTGGCCACACTCTATATAAAGGGCGCTAGTTAAACACATTTTGGCCCATAACTCAATAAATCTAAACAGGGAAATTTGCTAATGCAATTCACTACAGACCTTACAGCTTTGGGTTCGGCTTTCGCGGACTCTCTCGAGGATCCGTCATGACTGTCTGAACCTCTAGTTCCCTTTGGGTTTCACATTTGTTTGTTTTGTTCTTAAAGGAGAACACAGGACAAGTGATTTACAGAGCAGATATGTATGCTGTAGCAGAACCAAAATGCAATAAAATTCCAGTTAAACTTTGAAGAAGATAAACTCTGAGCAGCAGAGTGAAGGGAATATGACTCTGTTGTTGTTGTGATGGAATTAGTGTTGTGAAAAAGCACATTTTACCAACTTTAGAATGTGACTTAATGTAGCAAGTTACAGGTAATCCCCCTGAACGAACGAAATACAAGTAATGGTTAACTTAGCAAGCTAATCACAACTCTTTATTCATTGCCAATAATATAGCCTATCTCTATAGTAGGCCTATAAAACAACATCATTCCCCATAGAATGTTGTTGTCACTGAAAACTAAAGTCATAGGGTCCCTGTTAATGCTATTGTACCGTCGTATCCTTTCAATTCATTGAGCAAATGAGATGGATATTGGAAGATATTTCAGCAGAGAGAAAGAGAAGCAGAGCAGTTGATTCTGAGGGAGCCGGTGTGATTGAGGTCAGTAGTGGTCTAAGGATTGTTTTGTAACAGTAAGCATTTGTTGGCAGGTCTAGGTACTACGCATAGCCTAAACTAAATTTTTTCATTATATTTATTAAATATGCTAGCTATATTCTAACCAATTTAACTTTCTTCATTCATTGGCTGTGATCAATTAAATAAATATGTAGATGTTGCCTAAATGTAGGCTAGGCTAAAGATGAGCACATGCCCACAGATACACATGTGAAAATAAAATGAAAGCAATCCTACATACAGTACATACAGTATATACAGTAATTATTACTCCAAATCTTTTATTCCTTCCACCATCAGGTTATTGTATTTAGACAGTAGCCACTTTAAATAGGATCCGTATTAATATCTTACCTGATAAAGTATGCAGTGATGCCCACTTTTTTCTTTTTCTTGTACTGCTATTTGTCATATTTGTTTAACTTACCAACTTATTAGCTGTCTGGCCTCTGTTTGTCTGTTTTTGGACATTGTGGATGTTGTTCCATTGACCAATTTGCATTTCGAAGTCATATAATTAGCATCAGGGTTTTGTTTTATCTTAAATGATAAGACAGAAGGAACAGAGTAGAAATGGAAGAAGAGGATATGTCTGTCACTTTTTACTTGTTAACATATTGGTTTCTTGACTGGTTGTTGACATAAGTGTAGCACAGTAACGAAAGATGTGAGTGCAAAGATTTTGCAAACATACCCTGGGGGCTAAGCCCCCCCTGTCTTTCAATTCTAGTTAGGTCCCTGATGAGCCACATCATGATATAAGTTACTCTAAAAATATGTTATGTTGACTAAAATACTTATTTTTTTTAAAGACTATTATTTGGGCATTTTAAGCTTTTATTCCACAGGACAGCTGAAGATGTACAGTAAAAGGGGAGAGAGGGGGAATGCATGCAGCAAAAGGCTGCATATCGGAATCCAACCTGTAAACTCTGCAAACTCTGCAACAAGGAGTGATACTTTGTACATGGGCCGCATGCTCAAGCAGATGAGCTACCCAGGCACTGAGACTAAAACACTTAAATTAATAATAATTTAAAGCAAAATCCCCTCTTACAAAATAAAATTGTGATGTTGTGAAAGAGAGAGTTTTGATGAAAAGCTGTTCAGCTGAAGGCAAAATTGTTGCTAACATGTTGTTGTTGTTTCTTCCTTCCAAGACATGCAACTCAAGTGAACTAGAACTTATTATTGCTGCATGTGTCTCTAGGCTCCAGTCTCCAGCATGCATTTGTCAATTATTCTTTTAACCTGTCCGTGTTCAAAAGTTTTGGATATCACGAACTAGTTTGGCTCAAAGGAAGTACATTGCTGCCACAAAGCCTGACATAATGATCCGTGATGGCCCTCCCCTTCCACTATCTAGGGCAGTGGAGATAGGTCTGGCTATAGAGGTCCAGAGAGGACCCTGTAATATTATTTTATCATTCATGTTGAATGTATATTTACAAAAAGAGTATACACAGTGTGTATATACAGAGTATATGGTGTGATTTTCTAAACTCTTAGAAAACTGTAAATATGGCAATTATTTCGGTTTCTCTACGTCTACTTCTTTTTATTACATGTTTATGATTTTTTTCACACACTAACGTGTGTACGTCTATATTAGTGTAGGTACTTCAGTTGTGGTTTTTATAGAAGCCGTTTCTACCACACCCTTACATGTATTTTGTATTTCTTTAATGTAATTTGTTTTTTATGTTCTGTGAAACAAATAACCTAAACTAACACACAAGTATAGTATGTAGGCCAATATGCACACTCAATGTGGCACACACTTTTAAAAACAAATATTCATTAACCTGCCTGTGAATGTGTGCACACACACACACACACACACACACACACATATACATAAACAGACGCATAATGTACAAGGAGCTGATGAAGCAGTGGCAGCCTTTGGGCTGAGGCAGATGATGGATGGAAGGGAGTTGATGACTGTGTTGGGTGGCTGCTCACTCCCTTTCCTTCTCCCTCTCACCCCTCCCCATGCTCTCTCTCTCTCTCTCTCTCTCTCTCCTCTCTTTCTCTGTCTCTCTGTCCCTTCCTTAAGTCACACCCGTGTCCAAATGTGAGTGATGGAGGGAGGATTTGTCCTGCCTCCTCTCTTCCTCCCTGCCATTTATGGTGTCAGCATCCCCTACATCCTCCACTGTTTGGACCCTGTACAATTTATATAACCGTGGCAAGACAGACAAGGGCGAGGGAAAGGGAGACGGAGGGAGTCAGATAAAGAGGGAAAGAGATGGGGAAACTAGAGATGGTGGGACAGATAGAGGGACGGGAAGAGAGTGAGACAAAAGGGAAGGGGGGGGCAGAGACAGCCAAAATGATGAGACCAAAACCACTATGAAGCTCCACTTGGACCAGATCAGTGATCATCAACAACAAGGGAATGTGTCTGACATCCATGCAACTTATACCCAGAATTGTCAAAGTTCTTATTCTCTTGCTGATCTCTGAAGCCACATTTTCAACCAAAAAAAAAAAAAAAAAAATATATATATATATATATATATATATATATATATATATATATATATATATATATATATATATATATATATATATATAAATCCAACATGAGCACAAAGCCTCCATAGCCTCCATAGCCTCATGGGAGACTTCATGTCAAAGAACTCTTACGTTTTTGCTGCACCAGAAAGTGACAACCGATTAAACGGTGTGAGATGGTTATTAGGATTAGCACAGAGCAATTAAATGCTAATGATGTAATGAATAATGAGTCCCCACTCGTTCTCATTAGCCAACAGTTGTTAATTGTATACAAGGCTACTACCAGCTAAAGCAGGAAGGGGAATTAGGGACAGAAGGGAAGAAGGTAAATTTGGAGGGTAAAAAATGGGAAGGGAGGTCAAGCAAGAGAAAAAAGGGGAAGGAATGGAGGAAGGAAAAGCACAATAGGTGTAATATCGCGATTTAATTGTGATTTGTTTTTTTGGGATTAGAAGACATGATGGACACCTCAATCCAAAGTCCTAAATCAAACGATGCCTGCCTCAATATACTGCCTGACATTTTGTATAGACCCAGGAGCAGGTTGCCGTTTTCGGCAGCTGCTCGGAGATCACAAAAAAAACCTTTCTCATTTCCTGAAAACGCCCAGAAATCTGAGACAGCACCGATAACAAAAGTAGTCTTCTCAAAAACAGGATTTTAATAGAGGGTTAGAGCCTGTTTCTTGTACTATTTTTGGTGTGTGAATAACATCTATGCATTTATTTATTTTGTGCATTTGGGAGTCCTGAGGAGGTGGAGGTTTTTCTTTTCTTCCCATATAACCAGAGCGCCCCCATGAGGCGGCAAGCCGGACCTGCTGACTGTCCAGAGGGATGAGCATCACTTCGGGGACCTGGCGGGCAGTGCACCGGAGTAGATTAAGAGGGGGGAAATTATTTATAAATTCCCCTTCAATTATTTATTGAGCAATTCCTCCCAGTGTTTACTCAGGGGTTATTAAATATGATGCTGCTATAAGCTACTCAAAAGACAGAATCGTCAGAGGACATCCCGGGATACTTTTAATTCCAGCGCTCATAGTACTCACAGAGCTTCCAGAACTGGCGTTCAGAATGCAATTAAAAGGAGCGCATCCTCAATCAATTTTTCTCACCATTTCACTTTCTTTTTTTTCCTCCTCTCTTCCACTCTTTTTTCATTTGTGTTCAGTAAGAAAAATGTGCAGTCTCCGGCCAAACACTGTGGTGTGTGTGTGTGTGTGTGTGTGTGTGTGTGTGTGTGTGTGTGTGTGTGTGTGTGTGTGTGTGTGTTTGTGTGTACACAGACACTCATGTATGCGTGGCGGAGAGGTAATGGAATAACTTTGACTCAGCTAATCCGATCTGTCTCTCTTCCTCCCATGTCCAGCCCCTGTCTCCCTCTCTATATCGCACTCCCTCAGTACATGGAGAGACAGACCTCTGTCTGCTGGCTCAGAGACCGTCAATAGTTTGTCCAGATAGTGGCAGCAGGCTTAACCAGGGAGATGAAATGTAGCCTTGGATTTTGTCCTTCTTGGCTCCCACAACAAGCCATCTAATAGGTTTTGGGAAGGGGCAAAGTAAGAGGGAAAGAGAGAGAGAGAGAGGCAGAAAGGGAGTACCTTTAGCTACCAGACAGTAGATGAACATTACGCAGCTGAATCGGTCTAAATCAACCTGGCTCACACTGATAACACACATATAGGGACACACATATAGTTCTTCCTACTTGTGTCTCCTACAAATAGCACACATGCACTGTCAAACTGAAAGAGAGAAATTTAAAATGAGCACATAGATAAAAGCTCACAGGGAAGTGTGTGTTTGACATTTCTTCAGCCACTCTTACTGCTTGTTGCCCCTTGTAGGGATTCATTCCATGTGCTCTGTTTCCTCTGGGGCACTAAAAAGAATAAAAATCTGAGGTGTGTGTGTGTGTGTGTGTGTGTGTGCGCGCACATGTGTGTGGGCATGTGTGTGTGCTTGCGTGTGTGCATGTTTCTCACTTTACCAAAGGAGAAATGTGGAAAACACAAACCACAGCCTATCATCCCTCTCCACTCTTACCCACACTCACAGCCTCTCTTGACTCTCCCACCTCACTTCGCTCTGTGTGTGTGTGTGTGTGTTTATGTGTGTGTGGCCAGAGGGTAGAACACTTAAAAAATAAATAAAAAAAGACCAATACTTTGAAACACGAAAGCGAGAGGAGGCAGTAAGAGTAAAGAAAAATGTGTCACCTGTCTGATAGTTGTAGAAATCAAAGCCGGGGATGACATTTGTGTGTTTTTGTGTGTGTTTGTGTGTGTGTGTGTGTGTGTGTGTGTGTGTGTGTGTGTGTGTGTGTGTGTGTGTGTGTGTGTGGTGTCATACCAGTTTAACTTTTGCTTCAAACACACACACACACACACACTGCTCTATCAACACACAGTGACGGAGGCTGGTGGTCTGGCACATTTTAATGGAGCAACACTGACCCCTACTGAATGCAGCCAGTTTTCAAATGTGTTGTATCAGAATCAGTATGATGCTGCTACTCACAGCACTGCATACCAGAACCTGTGAAATCTTAGACTTAAGGGGATAATAGGTGTTCAACAACACATTTAAATCTACAGAAATCATTCAAATGGAACTGTTCAGCTTCTCACTTTCTAATCTAATCGGGTTGACAGACTGTGATGCTACTATATTCTTGCAAGTGTTTTATTGTGGCTCGACAATAACAATTAAAAAGGCATTTAATGAACAACTTGGAATGATTCTCTTTGAGCGAGCTGTTACAGGCCACATTTATCCTGTTTGTTTTCAGTGGCATAAACTTTAAATGACTCCGTCCCTGCTCTCTTCAAAAGCAATGATTGTTCAGGAGCGTGAGCTGATGTATTTTTCGCGCAGCACTCAAAGAGCGCCGCCGACATTTTCAGATGGCAGTTTGGGGATTCAGCAGCAATCTCTCGGCTGATTGAACTCTCTAATGTCGGTCTGTTTTTGATTTGCGACCCGGGCATGTGCACGAGCTCGTGTCGGAAAGGAAAAACGGGGTTTGCTGAAACAAAATTGAACAGTGGATGGGGACAACCCTACTTAAAGTCTTTCAGCTTCATTAGTAAACAGCTGATAATCTTTCATCTTTTCATGTTTGCCACAAAGAGTGCTCTGCTTTACTGATTTCATTGATACTCAATTCCCACATCATTTAGAATGAGAGAATACTAAGTACAAGTAAAAATAGGATTTGTGAAATAATGCAGAGAGCTGGATTCCTATTTCAGCCCTGAGTAGTGCCTGCAGTTGAAGAATGTTAGGCCCAAAAATGTTCTTCTCCCTCTAGGCCCATCCCAGGTGCTCCTGATTTGATCATCAGTGGGTGGCCCCCTGTACTTAAGGAAGGCTGGAGGACAGGGATCTCCATCTGGCAGACAGAAACAGCCCTTTCACCACCGTGTTTGTTTCCTGTTGCCCATTTTCTGTCGTGTTTATTTCTTTTGAGGATGGAGGTCTGGTAGTAGTTTTCGTGGCTTTGTTTCTTTGTTAGTTTTTATCAGAGTTGTCAAGTTACGAAGTACAAATACTTCGTTACCTTAAGTAGAAATTTTGGGTATTTATACTTTACTGGAGTAATTATTTTACAGCAGACTTTTTACTTCTACTCCTTACATTTTCATGCAATTATCTGTACTTTCTACTCCTTACATTTTAAAAATAGCCTCATTACTCCTATTTCAGTTCGGCTTGTTTTCATTAGGACATTGGCTGGAAATGTTGCGCTTCTTCGTTTTATTGCGGATTGCAAAAATAAAATGACCTAAAACTTAATCGCAATTCATTATTTATTCGGCAAATAACGTTTCCATCAGCGTTTATCGCAAAAGCCGTATATCGATCAAGAGAAGATCCGAAGAGACCGAACGTATTTTCTTGTCGATATACATGAAATTGTCGATATACATGAAATTCTATCGGATTTTACTGTTTCCATAAGGCATTTTTCATTCGATATCACTTAATTTGGATAAAACGGGTCGATGGAAACATAGCTAGTGTCCCATTGATGCCCAGCATGTCCATAAATAACTTGGCATCATGGAGAAAACAAGATTTTGATGATTCTATTGCTAAAGTGCCTTTGACCATTCTATTGGTAAAGTGACTCAATTTGCAGTGACCCCAAATGGCCAAATATGGCTCCCTGTTGAAACGGAAACCTGATTCACATAACACAGATCTTCAGTGTCCCAATGATGCCCAGCATGTCCATATCTACCTTGGCATCATGGAGAAAACAAGATTTTGATGATTGTATTGCTAAAGTGCCTTTGACCATTCTATTGCTAAAGTGACTCAATTTGCAGTGACCCCAAATGGCTGAATATGGCTCCCCGTTGAAATGGAAAAGTGATTCACATAACACAGATCTTCAGTGTCCCAATGATGCCCAGCATGTCCATAATTACCTTGGCATCATGGAGAAAACCCAGCTCCAGAAAAATCAAGGTATAGACAATTGTATTGCTAAAGTGCCTTTGACCATTCTATTGCTAAAGTGACTCACTTTGCAGTGCCCCCAAATGGCCAAATATGGCTCCCCGTTGAAAGGGAAACCTGATTCACATAACACAGATCTTCAGTGTCCCAATGATGCCCAGCATGTCCATATCTACCTTGGCATCATGGAGAAAACAAGATTTTGATGATTGTATTGCTAAAGTGCCTTTGACCATTCTATTGCTAAAATGACTCAATTTGCAGTGTCCCCAAATGGCCGAATAGGGCTCCCTGTTGAAATGGAAAAGTGATTCACATAACAAAGATCTTCAGTGTCCCAGTGATGCCCAGCATGTCCATATCTACCTTGGCATCATGGAGAAAACCCAGCTCCAGAGAAATCAAGGTATAGACCATTGTATTGCTAAAGTGACTCACTTTGCAGTGCCCCAAATGGCCGAATATGGCTCCCCGTTGAAATGGAAACCTGATTCACATAACAAAGATCTTCAGTGTCCCAATGACGCCCAGCATGTCCTTATCTACCCTTGAATTATGGAGAAAACCCAGCTCCAGAGAAATACAGGTATAGACCATCGTATTGCTAAAGTGACTCACTTTGCAGTGCCCCCAAATGGCCGAATATTTCTCCCCGTTGAAATGGAAACCTGATTCACATTACACAGATCTTCAGTGTCCAAATGATGCCCAGCATGTCCATAAATACCTTGTTATCATGGAGAAAACCCAGCTCCAGAAAAATCAAGGTATAGACCATTGTATGGCTAAAGTGCCTTTGACCATTCTATTGCTAAAGTGACTCACTTTGCAGTGCCCCCAAATGGCCAAATATGGCTCGCCGTTGAAATAAAACACTGATTCACATAACAGATCTTCAGTGTCCCATTGATGCCCAGCATGTCCATAAATACCTTGACATCATGGAGAAAACCCACCTCAAGAGAAATCAAGGTATAGACCATTGTATTGCTAAAGTGCCTTTAACCATTCTATTGCTAAAGTGAGTCACTTTGCAGTGCTCCCAAATGGGCAAATATGGCTCCCTGTTGAAATGGAAACCTGATTCACATAACAAGTATCTTCAGTGTCCCAATGATGCCCAGCATGTCCATATCTACCCTGGAATTATGGAGAAAACCCAGCTCCAGAGAAATCAAGGTATAGACCATTGTATTGCTAAAGTGCCTTTGACCATTCTACTGCTAAAGTGACTCAATTTGCAGTGCCCCCAAATGGCCAAATATGGCTCCCCGTTTACATAAAATACTGATTCACATAACAGATCTTCAGTGTCCCATTGATGCCCAGCATGTCCATAAATACCTTGGAATCATAGAGATATCCCAGCTCCAGAGAAATCAAAGTATAGACCATTGTATTGCTAAAGTGCATTTAACCATTCTATTGCTAAAGTGAGTCACTTTGCAGTGCTCCCAAATGGCCAAATATGGCTCCACGTTAAAATAAAACACTGATTCACATAACAGATCTTCAGTGTCCCATTGATGCCCAGCATGTCCATAAATACCTTGGCATCATGGAGAAAACAACATTAGGATGATTGTATTGCTAAAGTGCCTTTAACCATTCTATTGCTAAAGTGAGTCACTTTGCAATGCTCCCAAATGGCCAAATATGGCTCCCCGTTGAATTGGAAACCTGATTCACACAACGCAGATCTTCATTGTCCCATTGATTACCAGGATGTCCATAAATACCTGGGCATCATGGAGAAAACGCAACTACAGAGAAATCAAGGTATAGACCATTGTATTGCCTTTGACCATTCTATTGCTAAAGTGACTCATTTTGCAGTGCCCCCAAATGGCCAAATATGGCTCCCAGTTGAAATGAAACACTGATTCACATAACAGATCTTCAGTATCCCAATGATGCCCAGCATGTCCATATCTACCCTGGAATTATGCAGAAAACCCAGCTCCAGAGAAATCAAGGTATAGACCATTGTATTGCTAAAGTGCCTTTGACGATTCTATTGCTAAAGTGACTCACTTTGCAGTGCCCCCAAATGGCCAAATATGGCTCCCCGTTGAAATAAACACTGATTCACATAACAGATCTTCAGTGTCCCATTGATGCCCAGCATGTCCATAAATACCTTGGCATCATGGAGAAAACCCACTTCAAGAGAAATCAAGGTATAGACCATTGTATTGCTAAAGTGCATTTAACCATTCTATTGCTAAAGTGAGTCACTTTGCAGTGCTCCCAAATGGCCAAATATGGCTCCTCGTTGAAATGAAACACTGATTCACATAACAGATCTTCAGTCTCCCAATGATGCCCAGCATGTCCATATCTACCCTGGAATTATGGAGAAAACCCAGCTCCAGAGAAATCAAGGTATATACCATTGTATTGCTAAAGTGCCTTTGACCATTCTATTGCTAAAGTGACTCACATTGCAGTGCTCCCAAATGGCCAAATATGGCTCCCCGTTGAATTGGAAACCTGATTCACATAACACAGATCTTCATTGTCCCATTGATGCCCAGTATGTCAATAAATACCTGGGCATCATGGAGAAAACCCAGCTCCAGAGAAATCAAGGTATAGACCATTGTATTGCTAAAGTGCCTTTGACCGTTCTATTGCTAAAGTGACTCACTTTGCAGTGGCCCCAAATGGCCAAATATGGCTCCCCGTTGAAATGAAACACAGATTCACAAGACACAGATCTTCAGTGTCCCAATGATGCCCAGCATGTCCATATCTACCCTGGAATTATGGAGAAAACCCAGCTCCAGAGAAATCAAGGTATAGACCATTGTATTGCTAAAGTGACTCACTTTGCAGTGCCCCCAAATGGACGAATATTGCTCCCCATTGAAATGGAAGCCTGATTCACATGACACAGATTTTCAGTGTCGCAATGATGCCCAGCATGTCCATAAATACCTTGGCATCATGGAGAAAACCCAGCTCCAGAAAAATCAAGGTATAGACAATTGTATTGCTAAAGTGCCTTTGACCATTCTATTGCTAAAGTGACTCACTTTGCAGTGCCCCAAATGGCCAAATATGGCTCCCCATTGAAATGGAAACCTGATTCACATGACACAGATCTTCAGTGTCCCATTGATGCCCAGCATGTCCATAAATACCTTGGCATCATGGAGAAAACCCAGCTCCAGAGAAATCAAGGTATAGACCATTGTATTGCTAAAGTGCATTTAACCATTCTATTGCTAAAGTGACTCACGTTGCAGTGCCGCCAAATGGCCAAATATGGCTCCTCGTTGAAATGGAAACCTGATTCACGTAATACAGATCTTCATTGTCCCATTGATGCCCAGCATGTCCATATCTACCCTGGAATTATGGAGAAAACCCACCTCCAGAGAAATCAAGGTATAAACCATTGTATTGCTAAAGTGCCTTTGTCCATTCTATTGCTAAAGTGACTCACGTTGCAGTGCCCCCAAATGGCCAAATATGGCTCCCCGTTGAAATAAAACCCTGATTCACATAACAAAGATCTTCAGTGTCCCATTGATGCCCAGCATGTCCATAAATACCTTGGCATCATGGAGAAAACCCAGCTCCAGAAAAATCAAGGTATAGCCAATTGTATTGCTAAAGTGCCTTTGACCATTCTATTGCTAAAGTGACTCACTTTGCAGTGCCCCCAAATGGCCGAATATTGCTCCCCGTTGAAATGGAAACCTGATTCACATGACACAGATCTTCAGTGTCCCAATGATGCCCAGCATGTCCATAAACACCTTGGCATCATGGAGAAAAGCCAGCTCCAGACAAATCAAGGTATAGACCATTGTATTGCTAAAGTGCCTTTGACCATTCTATTGCTAAAGTGACTCACTTTGCAGTGCCCCCAAATGGCCAAATATGGCTCCCCGTTGAAATAAAACACTGATTCACATAACAGATCTTCAGTGTCCCATTGATGCCCAGCATGTCCATAAATACCTTGGCATCATGGAGAAAACCCACCTCAAGAGAAATCAAGGTATAGACCATTGTATTGCTAAAGTGCCTTTGACCATTCTATTGCTAAAGTGACTCACTTTGCAGTGCCCCCAAATGGCCAAATATGGCTCCCCGTTGAAATGAAACACTGATTCACATAACAGATCTTAATTGTCCCACTGATGCCCAGCATGTCCATATCTACCCTGGAATTATGGAGTAAACCCAGCTCCAGAGAAATCAAGGTATAGACCATTGTATTGCTAAAGTGACTCACTTTGCAGTGCCCCCAAATGGCCGAATATTGCTCCCCGTTGAAATGGAAACCTGATTCACATGACGCAGATCTTCAGTGTCCCAATGATGCCCAGCATGTCCATAAATACCTTGGCATCATGGAGAAAAACCAGCTCCAGACAAATCAAGGTATAGACCATTGTATTGCTAAAGTGCCTTTGACTATTCTATTGCTAAAGTGACTCACTTTGCAGTGCCCCCAAATTGCCAAATATGGCTCCCCGTTGAAATAAAACACTTATTCACATAACAGATCTTCAGTATCCCAATGATGCCCAGCATGTCCATATCTACCCTGGAATTATGGAGAAAACCCACCTCCAGAGAAATCAAGGTATAAACCATTGTATTGCTAAAGTGCCTTTGTCCATTCTATTGCTAAAGTGACTCACGTTGCAGTGCCCCCAAATGGCCAAATATGGCTCCCCGTTGAAATAAAACCCTGATTCACATAACAAAGATCTTCAGTGTCCCATTGATGCCCAGCATGTCCATAAATACCTTGGCATCATGGAGAAAACCCAGCTCCAGAAAAATCAAGGTATAGCCAATTGTATTGCTAAAGTGCCTTTGACCATTCTATTGCTAAAGTGACTCACTTTGCAGTGCCCCCAAATGGCCGAATATTGCTCCCCGTTGAAATGGAAACCTGATTCACATGACACAGATCTTCAGTGTCCCAATGATGCCCAGCATGTCCATAAACACCTTGGCATCATGGAGAAAAGCCAGCTCCAGACAAATCAAGGTATAGACCATTGTATTGCTAAAGTGCCTTTGACCATTCTATTGCTAAAGTGACTCACTTTGCAGTGCCCCCAAATGGCCAAATATGGCTCCCGTTGAAATAAAACACTGATTCACATAACAGATCTTCAGTGTCCCATTGATGCCCAGCATGTCCATAAATACCTTGGCATCATGGAGAAAACCCACCTCAAGAGAAATCAAGGTATAGACCATTGTATTGTTAAAGTGCCTTTGACCATTCTATTGCTAAAGTGACTCACTTTGCAGTGCCCCCAAATGGCCAAATATGGCTCCCCGTGAAATGAAACACTGATTCACATAACAGATCTTAATTGTCCCACTGATGCCCAGCATGTCCATATCTACCCTGGAATTATGGAGTAAACCCAGCTCCAGAGAAATCAAGGTATAGACCATTGTATTGCTAAAGTGACTCACTTTGCAGTGCCCCCAAATGGCCGAATATTGCTCCCCGTTGAAATGGAAACCTGATTCACATGACGCAGATCTTCAGTGTCCCAATGATGCCCAGCATGTCCATAAATACCTTGGCATCATGGAGAAAACCAGCTCCAGACAAATCAAGGTATAGACCATTGTATTGCTAAAGTGCCTTTGACTATTCTATTGCTAAAGTGACTCACTTTGCAGTGCCCCCAAATTGCCAAATATGGCTCCCCGTTGAAATAAAACACTTATTCACATAACAGATCTTCAGTATCCCAATGATGCCCAGCATGTCCATATCTACCCTGGAATTATGGAGAAAACCCACCTCCAGAGAAATCAAGGTATAAACCATTGTATTGCTAAAGTGCCTTTGTCCATTCTATTGCTAAAGTGACTCACGTTGCAGTGCCCCCAAATGGCCAAATATGGCTCCCCGTTGAAATAAAACCCTGATTCACATAACAAAGATCTTCAGTGTCCCATTGATGCCCAGCATGTCCATAAATACCTTGGCATCATGGAGAAAACCCAGCTCCAGAAAAATCAAGGTATAGCCAATTGTATTGCTAAAGTGCCTTTGACCATTCTATTGCTAAAGTGACTCACTTTGCAGTGCCCCCAAATGGCCGAATATTGCTCCCCGTTGAAATGGAAACCTGATTCACATGACACAGATCTTCAGTGTCCCAATGATGCCCAGCATGTCCATAAACACCTTGGCATCATGGAGAAAAGCCAGCTCCAGACAAATCAAGGTATAGACCATTGTATTGCTAAAGTGCCTTTGACCATTCTATTGCTAAAGTGACTCACTTTGCAGTGCCCCCAAATGGCCAAATATGGCTCCCCCGTTGAAATAAAACACTGATTCACATAACAGATCTTCAGTGTCCCATTGATGCCCAGCATGTCCATAAATACCTTGGCATCATGGAGAAAACCCACCTCAAGAGAAATCAAGGTATAGACCATTGTATTGTTAAAGTGCCTTTGACCATTCTATTGCTAAAGTGACTCACTTTGCAGTGCCCCCAAATGGCCAAATATGGCTCCCCGTTGAAATGAAACACTGATTCACATAACAGATCTTAATTGTCCCACTGATGCCCAGCATGTCCATATCTACCCTGGAATTATGGAGTAAACCCAGCTCCAGAGAAATCAAGGTATAGACCATTGTATTGCTAAAGTGACTCACTTTGCAGTGCCCCCAAATGGCCGAATATTGCTCCCCGTTGAAATGGAAACCTGATTCACATGACGCAGATCTTCAGTGTCCCAATGATGCCCAGCATGTCCATAAATACCTTGGCATCATGGAGAAAACAAGATTTTGATGATTGTATTGCTAAAGTGTCTTTGACCATTCTATTGCTAAAGTGACTCACTTTGCAGTGCCCCCAAATGGCCGAATATGGCTCCCCATTGAAATGGAAACCTGATTCACATAACAAAGATCTTCAGTGTCCCAATGATGCCCAGCATGTCCATATCTACCCTGGAATTATGGAGAAAACCCAGCTCCAGAGAAATCAAGGTATAGACCATTGTATTGCTAAAGTGACTTTGACCATTCTATTGCTAAAGTGACTCACTTTGCAGTGCCCCCAAATGGCCAGATATGGCTCCCCGTTGAAATGAAACACTGATTCACATAACAGATCTTCAGTGTCCCAATGATGCCCAGCATGTCCATATCTACCCTGGAATTATGGAGAAACCCAGCTCCAGAGAAATCAAGGTATAGACCATTGTATTTCTAAAGTGACTCACTTTGCAGTGCCCCCAAATGGCCGAATATGGCTCCCCGTTGAATTGGAAACCTGATTCATATAACACAGATCTTCATTGTCCCATTGTTGCCCAGCATGTCCATAAATATCTTGGCATCATGGAGAAAACAAGATTTTGATGATTCTATGCTAAAGTGCCTTTGACCATTCTATTGCTAAAGTGACTCAATTAGCAGTGCCCCCAAATGGCCGAATATGGCTCCCCGTTGAAATGGAAACCTGATTCACATAACACAGATCTTCAATGTCCCATTGATGACCAGCATGTCCATAAATACCTGGGCATCATGGAGAAAACCCAGCTCCAGAGAAATCAAGGTATAGACCATTGTATTGCTAAAGTGCCTTTGACCATTCTATTGCTAAAGTGACTCACTTTGCAGTGCCCCCAAATGGCCAAATATGGCTCCCCGTTGAAATGAAACACTGATTCACATTACACATCTTCAGTGTCCCAATGATGCCCAGCATGTCCATATCTACCCTGGAATTATGGAGAAAACCCAGCTCCAGAGAAATCAAGGTATAGACCATTGTATTTCTAAAGTGACTCACTTTGCAGTGCCCCCAAATGGCCGAATATTGTCCGCCGTTGAAATGGAAACCTGATTCACATGACACAGATCTTCAGTGTCCCAATGATGCCCAGCATGTCCATAAATACCTTGGCATCATGGAGAAAACCCAGCTCCAGAAAAATCAAGGTATAGACCATTGTATTGCTAAAGTGCCTTTGACCATTCTATTGCTAAAGTGACACACTTTGCAGTGCCCCCAAATGGCCAAACATGGCTCCCCGTTGAAATAAAAAACTGATTCACATAACAGATCTTCAGTGTCCCATTGATACCCAGCATGTCCATAAATACCTTGGCATCATGGAGAAAACCCACCTCAAGAGAAATCAAGGTATAGACCATTGTATTGCTAAAGTGCCTTTAACCCCTTAGCGTCTTTTTAACACATGATGCTATGTATACAGCTCCTATATTTGAGTAGTTACTCATGTTACACATCTTTAGAAAGCTACAACTCTTGTGATTTCACTGATACAAACTATTCCAAGACACGATAACAACAGCAGGTACAATCGTCCTCTCTGTCTGAGTAACAAACAACTACAAAATTGAGGTAACTCACCTTTGAAGCCTCATTGTAATCCACAGATCCATAATATTCTGACAAAAACGGTCTTGTTACATTGACAAAGGTCCAGACGATCAAATCCAATAAACTATTTAGTCCAACCATATTATGACATTAAAATATATCCACGGACAGCTGTTTTTAAATTTCAAATTTGCGGCAGTTATTTAATATTTTACTGTATTTCCTGGAGTAAATCTTGTTTGCATATATTTCCTTGCCGGTATCTGATATCAAAATGGCCCCTGCACTCTGACCTTTCGATTGACACCTCACTTGTACCAATAGGGCCTTCCTGGCCTCGGCTACAGCCTAGAATAGCCAACGAGGGCCTGCGGTGAAAGAAGGTGCACGCCTTTTTATTTTGTGCCAATTGCAACCGGTTGTGCCGATGACTGACGTTTTGTATAGCCAATCAACTTTTTAATATGGGGAACTGATGCTTTTGCGGGTATTTACAATCCTAAACAAAGGAATGATCTGTCTTGTGCAAACACCGGCAAAAATACGTCCCACTACTTTCTGCATCCTAAACGAACGAGAAGTTGAGAATGGCGAAAAATTAGCAAATCAAGAAGATATACCCTCCAAGAGGCAGTGGAGGAGTGTACCCGGCCATGTGAAAGCGACGAGTCAGAGGAGGAAATGTCTGAGAAAGACAGTGAAATGTCTTGCATCAACTCTGTGGCAGAGGACATGTTCCTAGAGGGAGGAGACATTATTCTCGACAAGTGAGTATTTTACGTATATAACGTTACTGTATATTTAGACAGGCTGTGACCTGGAGCTCACTGTCTGCTTCAGTTTGACCGTTGAAGGGTGTTTACATGATTTAAATGTTTACTAATTTAGAGAATGGATAGTTCGCTAAGTTAACCTTAGCTTGCTAATTTCACCAAACTATCATGCTAACATTACACTAAAAGAGCCAGACAAAGTTGTCTCTCATCTAAAGGCAACCCTGCTCTCTACTCTGCTTGCTGAGAGCTCCACAGCTAATGTTACACATTTATGTTACACCACATTTACTGCAAGAAGTGTTGCAAAAGAAAACGTTTGAGTAAATACTGCATTACAAGTTTGCAGCTGTTATTGTATTTATGTAAATATCTATGGTAATTATCTACACATTTGTTAATATTTTTCGGTGGCTTCTCATAATTAGTTGTAATTACTGTTAGTTCTTTATTTTCACATTATAGAAAATGTGATGTAGATATGGATTGGGAGCCAGTTACATCTGCACCAGTGAGCAAGTGGCCACATGGAGTGGAACAGCAGGACAATTCATCAGGTGAGGAGCTTCCTTTTCCACAGAATAGCAGGAGACCAAGAGGTAGAGGACAAGGTAGAGGAAAGGGGAGAGGCGTAGAGCAGCAGGACAGTTCATCAGGTGAGGAGCCTCATCTTCCAACTCCCCAGAACAGCAGGAGACAAAGAGGTAGAGGACGAGGAAAAGGGAGAGGCTGCAGTCAAGCCAGATCAACCAGCCCATCTGAAGAGCGGTGGAATGATGTTGACGTTCCAGACATCACACCACCACAGCCCACCTTCAGACCCAGAAATGTCCCAGGAACCCAGCTCATACGTACTGCTACGTACACAGCCCTGCAGTTGTTTCAACTATTTTTTACCAACTCTGTTTTGAAGAAAATACTTCAAAACACCAACAACTGTGGCTCAACACACCATTCAACACCCTCTATCCCGTGGATTGATCTGACAATGCAGGACATGTTTGCATTCATGTCTTTAGTTGTTTACATGGGTGTAGGCAAATGCTTTTCTTTCACTGATTACTGGTGTGGGGGTTATCTTTATAGCTTGCTGTTCCCGAGACGGGTAATGACTGGTAAAAAGTTCCTCAGGATCTCCCTGTCCCTTCACCTCAGCAGCTCCGTGGGAGATGCTGCTAATGATGAAAGGAGAGGCACAGGAGCCTACAACCACCTGGGTAAGATAAAGCCGCTCTATAAGGAGATGAGGGACTCCTGTAGAAGAAACTATCACCCTGGCCAGAAAATCGCCATTGATGAGCGAATGGTTGCTTCAAAAGCCCGCACTGGTCTGAAACAATACATGAAAAACAAGCCTGTTTGCTGGGGTTATAAACTCTTTGTTCTGGCAGACTCCAGGAACGGTTATACATGGGACTTTTTTGTGAGGGAGGGTGCCAGGCAAACAGTGGTAAGGGACTCAGTTATGAGGCAGTGATGGAGCTAATTGATGTACAGTTGCTGGGCACCGGCTATAAGGTCTTTGTGGACAATTTTTATACAAGTCCAATCCTGTTTTGTGACCTCCTTCTGAAGAGGATCTGGGCATGCGGAACCATCCGCACAAACAGAATTGGATTCCCAAGGTCAAAGGTCAACATTCTGGTCTCAAAATCTCCCCGTGGCAGCATACGCTGGATCAGGAATGGCTCCTTGCTCTTTGTTCACTGGCGAGACACAAGGGATGTTTTTCTGTGCTCAACTCTCCACAGTGCCCACGCAGAGGACACAGTGCAGAGGAGGGTCAAAGGTGCAGATAGGCAGTGGCAGCTGAAGGACGTCTCAGTTCCACCAGTGGTGAAGGACTACAACCGGTACGTACTATGTATTCAACTACATTTTCATGTATGCTCTTGGAAGTGTTATTTGTGTGCTGTATACATTAATGTTTTTGTATATTGTCTGTTCATCTACTGTAGGTGCATGGGTGGAGTGGACCACTCAGATGCCCTCATAGGGTATTACAAAGTCCTGCACAAGACCCAACGGTGGTACAAGACTCCACTTCATTGACATCGCAATTGTGAACGCCTTCCTGAACGACCTTGCAATTGGCAAAGGAGAGGTACCTCTGCATCAGAAGGCCTTCAGAGAGACTCTCGCAGTGGAGCTGGCAGAGGCGGAGTCTTCCTCCACAGCCACACCCGAACCACCTCCTGCTCCACGTGGAGCACATCACAGGCCAGTGTATATCAGTGGGCACAGCACTGCTGGTCGGCTGAAGTGCAGGCACCAGTTAAGTGCTCCACCTGCGATATTCCTTTGTGCTTTGTCGCTGGCTGTGACTGTTATAATGACTGGCATGTTGCCAGTAACCTGTAATTGTAAATTCTAGTGCAGTGCCTGTTGAAAATGTGCCTGCAGCACATATCTGCGTTCATCAACCACCAGATGCGGACCGCGTGTGTCTGTGTGCGCGTGTGTGTGCGCGCAAAGAGAGAAGGAGAGATGGTGCTGTCTCATGTCATATGATCGTTAACTAATTTAACACATCAGCACAGGTGCTCATTTTCCATACAGGTTTATTTAGTGGCTTGACGGTTAACAGTGAAGTATGGATTTGATTTGCTGGGTTCCTGCAATTTATAGATATATTTATGTAAAAAGTTATATAATAGTACTCGCAATACTTTTTCAGCATAGCACTTGTTTTACTTTGTTGACCATTTTTATCAACGGTTACTTTATGGGTCTTCAAATGTCTTTTGTGCTTTGTCACTTGAGATTTTTATATATGTCTGGCATGTTGCCAATAACCTGTAAATATGTGGATTTAGATAATATGTAAATAGTTATATAGTAATGCTTTTTTTTTGCACTACTTTTTCACCATAGCACTTATTTGACATTTTTTACGAAAGGGTCCTTTTTGTGTCTTCAAACGTTCTTTGTGCTTTGTTGCATGTAGCAGATAACCTGTACATAAAAAAATTGTAAATATATGTATTTAGATATGTTAATAACTGTAAATATTTTGTTACCTTTTTATACACTACTTTTCCACCTTACTACTTGTTTTGACTTTTTTTACACACAAAGTTAGAAGACTGCAATTTATTGTGTTTATGCTTCTGTTACTCTGTGTCAGAAATACTGATAGTGATTCTGGATATGAGATAGGATAGCCCTTAATGTAACCTTTCAATAGAGCCCTGAATGATGACTGTAATGTCAAATGTTCATGGGTAGCAGTCTTTTTAGTCTAGGTATGTGACCATCATTACCAAGGGTCCTTTTTAGAGTCACTAAAATGTCCATTTTCGTGAACGCCTAGACATATACCCATAAAAAAACGGGTGTAGAATATTCATTTTATGATATATTGATATGAAATTTCAACTGGGACTGTGTAAGACGTCATGCTATAGCCCCATTGTGTTTTCAGGCTAATAGGTCCCAGCAGTAGTCATCTACAGGCATTTGTCTATAAAATATAACTCAGGCGGACATAAAAAAAAATATTTTCCAGTATATTCAAACTTCTATTATTCAAAGCCAATAAATGTCCACTTAAAGCTATATGTCAACTCTGTTTGAGGCTGCTAATTAAAGCCATATTGTAAGTCTTAGTCAGGCTGCTCTAGAAACCATAACTCCAGCATAGCCAGACTGATTTGACCCCGGGTTGATAGTATACACATCCCTTAATGTCCCTGGGCATTTTCGGAGCATTCTGATGAAGGATTTGAAAAGTAAAGGTTTAAATGTCCACTTAAAGCTACATTTCAACTCTTTTTCAGGCTGCTAATTAAAGCCATCTTGTAAGTCTTATTCAAGCTGCTCTAGAATCAAACCTCAAGCTTAGCCAGACTGATTTCACCCCAGGGTGAAAGTATACACATCCCTTAATGTCCTTGGGCATTTTCAGAGTATTCTGATGAAGGATTTTAAAAATACAGGATTAAATGTCCACTTAAAGACATTTTTCAACTCTTTTTAAGGCTGCTAATTAAAGCCATATTGTATGTCTTATTCAGGCTGCTCTAGAAACCAAACCTCCAGCTTAGCCAGACTCATTTCACCCCAGAGTGAGAGTACACACATCCCTTAATGTCCCTCTGCATTTTCGGAGCATTCTGATGAAGGATTTTAAAAATACAGGATTAAATGTCCACTTAAAGCTATATTTCAACTCTGTTTGAGGCTGCTATTTAAAGCCATATTGTAAGTCTTATTCAGGCTGCTCTAAAATCCAAACCTCCATATTAGCCAGACTTATTTCACCCCAGGGTGATAGTATACACATCCCTTAATGTCCCTGTGCATTTTCGGAGCATTCTGATGAAGGATTTTAAAATAAAAGGCTTAAATGTCAACTTAAAGCTATATTTCAACTCTGTTTGAGGCTGCTATTTAAAGCCATATTGTAAGTCTTATTCAGGCTGCTCTAAAAACCAAACCTCCATATTAGCCAGACTCATTTCACCCCAGGGTGATAGTATATAAATCCCTTAATGTCCCTATGCATTTTCGGAGCATTCTGATGAAGGATTTTAAAAATAAAGGCTTAAATGTCAACTTAAAGCTATATTTCAACTCTGTTTGAGGCTGCTATTTAAAGCCATATTGTAAGTCTTATTCAGGCTGCTCTAAAAACCAAACCTCCATATTAGCCAGACTCATTTCACCCCAGGGTGATAGTATACACATCCCTTAATGTCCCTGTGCATTTTCGGAGCATTCTGATGAAGGAAAGTTAAAAATAAAGGCTTAAATGTCAACTTAAAGCTATATTTCAACTCTGTTTGAGGCTGCTATTTAAAGCCATATTGTAAGTCTTATTCAGGCTGCTCTAAAAACCAAACCTCCATATTAGCCAGACTCATTTCACCCCAGGGTGATAGTATACACATCCCTTAATGTCCCTGTGCATTTTCGGAGCATTCTGATGAAGGATTTTAAAATAAAGGCTTAAATGTCAACTTAAAGCTATATTTCAACTCTGTTTGAGGCTATTTAAAGCCATATTGTAAGTCTTATTCAGGCTGCTCTAAAACCAAACCTCCATATTAGCCAGACTCATTTCACCCCAGGGTGATAGTATACACATCCCTTAATGTCCCTGTGCATTTTCGGAGCATTCTGATGAAGGATTTTAAAAATAAAGGCTTAAATGTCAACTTAAAGCTATATTTCAACTCTGTTTGAGGCTGCTATTTAAAGCCATATTGTAAGTCTTATTCAGGCTGCTCTAAAATCAAACCTCCATATTAGCCAGACTGATTTCACCCCAGGGTGATAGTATACACATCCCTTAATGTCCCTGTGCATTTTCGGGAGCATTCTGATGAAGGAAAGTAAAAATAAAGGCTTAAATGTCAACTTAAAGCTATATTTCAACTCTGTTTGAGGCTGCTATTTAAAGCCATATTGTAAGTCTTATTCAGGCTGCTCTAAAAACCAAACCTCCATATTAGCCAGACTCATTTCACCCCAGGGTGATAGTAGTATACATCCCTTAATGTCCCTGTGCATTTTCGGAGCATTCTGATGAAGGAAAGTAAAAATAAAGGCTTAAATGTCAACTTAAAGCTATATTTCAACTCTGTTTGAGGCTGCTATTTAAAGCCATATTGTAAGTCTTATTCAGGCTGCTCTAAAACCAAACCTCCATATTAGCCAGACTCATTTCACCCCAGGGTGATAGTATACACATCCCTTAATGTCCCTGTGCATTTTCGGAGCATTCTGATGAAGGATTTTAAAAATAAAGGCTTAAATGTCAACTTAAAGCTATATTTCAACTCTGTTTGAGGCTGCTATTTAAAGCCATATTGTAAGTCTTATTCAGGCTGCTCTAAAAACCAAACCTCCATATTAGCCAGACTCATTTCACCCCAGGGTGATAGTATACACATCCCTTAATGTCCCTGTGCATTTTCGGAGCATTCTGATGAAGGAAAGTAAAAATAAAGGCTTAAATGTCAACTTAAAGCTATATTTCAACTCTGTTTGAGGCTGCTATTTAAAGCCATATTGTAAGTCTTATTCAGGCTGCTCTAAAACCAAACCTCCATATTAGCCAGACTCATTTCACCCCAGGGTGATAGTATACACATCCCTTAATGTCCCTGTGCATTTTCGAGCATTCTGATGAAGGAAAGTAAAAATAAAGGCTTAAATGTCAACTTAAAGCTATATTTCAACTCTGTTTGAGGCTGCTATTTAAAGCCATATTGTAAGTCTTATTCAGGCTGCTCTAAAAACCAAACCTCCATATTAGCCAGACTCATTTCACCCCAGGGTGATAGTATACACATCCCTTAATGTCCCTGTGCATTTTCGGAGCATTCTGAGCATTCTGATGAAGGAAAGTAAAAATAAAGGCTTAAATGTCAACTTAAAGCTATATTTCAACTCTGTTTGAGGCTGCTATTTAAAGCCATATTGTAAGTCTTATTCAGGCTGCTCTAAAACCAAACCTCCATATTAGCCAGACTCATTTCACCCCAGGGTGATAGTATACACATCCCTTAATGTCCCTGTGCATTTTCGGAGCATTCTGATGAAGGAAAGTAAAAATAAAGGCTTAAATGTCAACTTAAAGCTATATTTCAACTCTGTTTGAGGCTGCTATTTAAAGCCATATTGTAAGTCTTATTCAGGCTGCTCTAAAACCAAACCTCCATATTAGCCAGACTCATTTCACCCCAGGGTGATAGTATACACATCCCTTAATGTCCCTGTGCATTTTCGGAGCATTCTGATGAAGGAAAGTAAAAATAAAGGCTTAAATGTCAACTTAAAGCTATATTTCAACTCTGTTTGAGGCTGCTATTTAAAGCCATATTGTAAGTCTTATTCAGGCTGCTCTAAAAACCAAACCTCCATATTAGCCAGACTCATTTCACCCCAGGGTGATAGTATACACATCCCTTAATGTCCCTGTGCATTTTCGGAGCATTCTGATGAAGGAAAGTAAAAATAAAGGCTTAAATGTCAACTTAAAGCTATATTTCAACTCTGTTTGAGGCTGCTATTTAAAGCCATATTGTAAGTCTAATTCAGGCTGCTCTAAAAACCAAACCTCCATATTAGCCAGACTCATTTCACCCCAGGGTGATAGTGTACACATCCCTTGATGTCCCTGTGAATTTTCGGAGCATTCTGATGAAGGATTTTAAAATTAAAGGCTTGAATGTCAACTTAAAGCTATATTTCAACTCTGTTTGAGGCTGCTAT